>NW_027182818.1:2792500-2880000 GCF_041146395.1 Eulemur rufifrons
ACGGATAGGGTTAGTGTTAAGGGTTACGGGTAAGTTTAGGGTTCAGGGTTAGAGTTAGCATTATGGCTTAAGGTTAGGATTAGGCGGTAGGTTAGATTTAGGGTTAGATCTAGGCGTTAGGGTAAGGGCTAGCGTTAGGGTTAAGAGATAGGGTTAGGTTTAATGCTTAGGATTAGGGTTAGGGTTTGGGGTTAAAGTAAGTGTTAGGGGTTAGCTTTAAAGATCAAAGGTTAGGGTTATTTTTAGCTGTAGTGTTAGGGTTAGGGATAAGGGATCCCATTAGCATTAAGGGTCTTCCTTACTGTAGGGTTAAGGGTTAGGCTTAGAGTTAAAGGTTAAGGTTAGGGTCAGTGTTAAGATTTAGGGTGAGGGTTAACAGTTAGGGTAAAGGTTAAGCGTTAGGGTTAGGGATTAGTGACTATGGTTTTTGGTTAGTGTTAGGGTTAGCGGTTAGGAGTTAGTGTTTTATGAAGGGGTATGGTTAGAATTAGGATTGGGGTTAGAGTTAGGGTGAGGTATAGGGGTTAGGTTTAGGGGTTAGGTTAAGGGGTTAGTTTTAGGGTAAAATGATAGGATTAGGGTTATGGGTTGCCCTTAGGTTTAGGGTTAAAGTTTACTGCTAGCGTTAGGGATAGGGTTCAGGGTTAGCTTTACGGGTTCTGGTTAGAGTTAGGTGTTAGGTTAGTGTCAGGGTTAGGTCTAGTCGTGAGGGTAAGGTTTAGGGTTAGCTTTAGGAGCTAGAATTAGGTTTAATGGTTAGGATTAGGATTAGGGTTAAGGGATAGGGTAAGCCTTAGGGGTTAGGGTGAAGGGTTAGGGTCAAGGGTCAGGGTTTTTGTTAGGCATAGCGTTGGGGTTAGAAGTAAGGGTTACTGTCAGTGTTAGGGTTGTAGGTAGGGTTACTGTTAGGGTTAGCGGTTTAGAATTAGGGTTAGGGATTAGGTGTCACAGTGATGACTAGGAGATAGGGTTAGAATTATGGGATAGGGGTTGTTCTCAGGAAATGGGTTATGCATTAACGTTAGGGTAAGAGGTTAATGTTAGGCGCATGGAGAGGTTTACGTGTTAAGGGGAAAAATAGGAACAGGGTTGGGTGTTATGTTCAGGGTTAGGGTTATCTGTTAAAGGTATTGTTTATGCTTAGCGCACGGGCCCTGTCTGCATTAGGCGGGCGGGGGGAGTTTAGGGGGCTGGGATTGTACCCGGGAACCCACTCTATCATACTCTGGGTATGGGCCCGTGGGTTTCATGCAGGACACAGTGGTAGAGCCTCCTTTCACGCATGGCATGGGAGGATTGCAGGCTTTCTAAACTCTAAGAAAGCAAGAAGTCTGAGAATGAGATTTAGGGTTAGGATTATGGTTAGGGTTAAGAATGAGGTTTAGTGTTAGGGTGAGGGCTTAGGGTTAGGGATTAGGGTTAGGGTTAAAGGTTACTCTTAGGTTTAACGGTTACACTTTGGTTTAGGGTTCAGGTTCACGGTTAGGGTTAAGATGTGGGGTTAGGGTTTGGTACAGGGTTAGGGTTAAGTGTTAGGTTTAGGGTTGAAGATTAGGATTAAGGGTTAGGATTAAAGTTTAGAGTGAGAGTTAACGTTTAGGGTTAAGGTTAAGAGTTAGGTTTTAGGGTTAAGGTTAGGGTTAGGGTTAGTTTTAGGGTTAGAGTTATGTGCTATGGTTTGTGTTAGAGGTTAGGGTTACGTTTATTGGTCACGGTTAGGGTTACGTTTCGGGGTTAGCATTAGGGTTAGGGTTAAGGGATAGGATTAGGGTTAAGTGTTGGGCTTAGGGTTAGGGTTTAGTGTTAGTGTTATCATTAAGGATTAGGGGTAGGGTCAGGGTTAAATGCTTGGGTGCGGGTAATGGTTAGGGTAAGGGTTAAGGTTCACGGATAGGGTTAGTGTTAAGGGTTACGAGTAGGTTTAGTGTTCAGGGTTAGAGTTAGCATTAGGGCTTAAGGTTAGGATTAGACGGTAGGTTAGAATTAGGGATAGATCTAGGCGTTAGGGTAAGGGCTAGCGTTAGGGTTAAGAGATAGGGTTAGGTTTAGTGCTTAGGATTAGGGTTAGGGTTTGGGGTTAAAGTAAGTGTTAGTGGTTAGGTTTAAGGATCAAAGGTTAGGGTTAGGGTTAGGATTAGGGTTAGGGTTTTTGTTAGGCATAGCGTTGGGGTTAGAAGTAAGGGTTACTGTCAGTGTTAGGGTTGTAGGTAGGGTTACGGTTAGGGTTAGCGGTTTAGAATTAGGGTTAGGGATTAGGTGTCACAGTGATGACTAGGAGATAGGGTTAGAATTATGGGATACGGGTTTGTTCTCAGGAAATGGGTTATGCATTAACGTTAGGATAAGAGGTTAAAGTTACGGGCACGGTGAGGTTTACGTGTTAAGGGGAGAAATAGGAACAGGGTTGGGTGTTATGTTCAGGGTTAGGGTTATCTGTTAAAGGTATTGTTTATGCTTAGCGCACGGGCCCTGTCTGCATTAGGCGGGCGGGGGGAGTTTAGGGGGCTGGGATTGTACCCGGGAACCCACTCTATCATACTCTGGGTATGGGCCCGTGGGTTTCATGCAGGACACAGTGGTAGAGCCTCCTTTCACGCATGGCATGGGAGGATTGCAGGCTTTCTAAACTCTAAGAAAGCAAGAAGTCTGAGAATTAGATTTAGGGTTAGGATTATGGTTAGGGTAAAGGATGAAGTTCAGTGTTAGGGTGAGGGCTTAGGTTTAGGGATTAGGGTTAGGGTTAAAGGTTACTCTTAGGTTTAATGGTTACACTTTGGTTTAGGGTTGAGGTTTACGGTTAGGGTCAAGTTGAGGGGTTAGGGTTTGGTACAGGGTTAGGGTTAAGTGTTAGGTTTAGGGTTGAAGATTAGGATTAGGGTTAGGATTAAAGGTTAGGGTGAGAGTTAACGCTTAGGGTTAAGGTTAAGAGTTAGGGTTTAGGGTTAGGGTTAGGGTTAGGGTTCGTTTTAGGGTTAGAGTTATGTGCTATGCTTTGTGTTAGAGGTTAGGTTTAGGTTTACTGGTCACGGTTAGGGTTACGTTTAGGGGTTAGCATTAGGGTTAGGGTTAAGGGATAGGATTAGGGTTAAGTGTTGGGCTTAGGGCTAGGGTTTAGTGTTAGGGCTATCATTAAGGATTAGGTTTAGGGTCAGGGTTAAATGCTTGGGTGCGGGTAATGGTTAGGGTCAGGGTTATGGTTCACGGATAGGGTTAGTGTTAAGGGTTACGGGTAGGTTTAGGGTTCAGGGTTAGAGTTAGCATTAGGGCTTAAGGTTAGGATTAGGCGGTTGGTTAGATTTAGGGTTAGATCTAGGCGTTAGGGTAAGGGCTAGCGTTAGGGTTAAGAGATATGGTTAGGTTTAATGCTTAGGATTAGGGTTAGGGTTTGGGGTTAAAGTAAGTGTTAGGGGTTAGGTTTAAGGATCAAAGGTTAGGGTTAGGGTTAGGGTTAGGGTTAGGGTTTTTGTTAGGCATAGCGTTGGGGTTAGAAGTAAGGGTTACTGTCAGTGTTAGGGTTGTAGGTAGGGTTACGGTTAGGGTTAGCGGTTTAGAATTAGGGTTAGGGATTAGGTGTCACAGTGATGACTAGGAGATAGGGTTAGAATTATGGGATACGGGTTTGTTCTCAGGAAATGGGTTATGCATTAACGTTAGGATAAGAGGTTAAAGTTACGGGCACGGTGAGGTTTACGTGTTAACGGGAGAAATAGGAACAGGGTTGGGTGTTATGTTCAGGGTTAGGGTTATCTGTTAAAGGTATTGTTTATGCTTAGCGCACGGGCCCTGTCTGCATTAGGCGGGCGGGGGGAGTTTAGGGGGCTGGGATTGTACCCGGGAACCCACTCTATCATACTCTGGGTATGGGCCCGTGGGTTTCATGCAGGACACAGTGGTAGAGCCTCCTTTCACGCATGGCATGGGAGGATTGCAGGCTTTCTAAACTCTAAGAAAGCAAGAAGTCTGAGAATTAGATTTAGGGTTAGGATTATGGTTAAGGTAAAGGATGAAGTTTAGTGTTAGGGTGAGGGCTTAGGTTTAGGGATTAGGGTTAGGGTTAAAGGTTACTCTTAGGTTTAATGGTTACACTTTGGTTTAGGGTTGAGGTTTACGGTTAGGGTCAAGTTGAGGGGTTAGGGTTTGGTACAGGGTTAGGGTTAAGTGTTAGGTTTAGGGTTGAAGATTAGGATTAGGGTTAGGATTAAAGGTTAGGGTGAGAGTTAACGCTTAGGGTTAAGGTTAAGAGTTAGGGTTTAGGGTTAGGGTTAGGGTTAGGGTTAGTTTTAGGGTTAGAGTTATGTGCTATGCTTTGTGTTAGAGGTTAGGTTTAGGTTTACTGGTCACGGTTAGGGTTACGTTTAGGGGTTAGCATTAGGGTTAGGGTTAAGGGATAGGATTAGGGTTAAGTGTTGGGCTTAGGGCTAGGGTTTAGTGTTAGGGCTATCATTAAGGATTAGGTTTAGGGTCAGGGTTAAATGCTTGGGTGCGGGTAATGGTTAGGGTCAGGGTTATGGTTCACGGATAGGGTTAGTGTTAAGGGTTACGGGTAGGTTTAGGGTTCAGGGTTAGAGTTAGCATTAGGGCTTAAGGTTAGGATTAGGCGGTTGGTTAGATTTAGGGTTAGATCTAGGCGTTAGGGTAAGGGCTAGCGTTAGGGTTAAGAGATATGGTTAGGTTTAATGCTTAGGATTAGGGTTAGGGTTTGGGGTTAAAGTAAGTGTTAGGGGTTAGGTTTAAGGATCAAAGGTTAGGGTTAGGGTTAGGGTTAGGGTTAGGGTTTTTGTTAGGCATAGCGTTGGGGTTAGAAGTAAGGGTTACTGTCAGTGTTAGGGTTGTAGGTAGGGTTACGGTTAGGGTTAGCGGTTTAGAATTAGGGTTAGGGATTAGGTGTCACAGTGATGACTAGGAGATAGGGTTAGAATTATGGGATAGGGGTTTGTTCTCAGGAAATGGGTTATGCATTAACGTTAGGATAAGAGGTTAAAGTTAGGGGCACGGTGAGGTTTACGTGTTAAGGGGCGAAATAGGAACAGGGTTGGGTGTTATGTTCAGGGTTAGGGTTATCTGTTAAAGGTATTGTTTATGCTTAGGGCACGGGCCCTGTCTGCATTAGGCGGGCGGGGGGAGTTTAGGGGGCTGGGATTGTACCCGGGAACCCACTCTATCATACTCTGGGTATGGGCCCGTGGGTTTCATGCAGGACACAGTGGTAGAGCCTCCCTTCACGCATGGCATGGGATGATTGCAGGCTTTCTAAACTCTAAGAAAGCAAGAAGTCTGAGAATTAGATTTAGGGTTAGGATTATGGTTAGGGTAAACGATGAAGTTTAGTGTTAGGGTGAGGGCTTAGGGTTAGGGATTAGGGATAGGGTTAAAGGTTACTCTTAGGTTTAATGGTTACACTTTGGTTTAGGGTTCAGGTTTACGGTTAGGGTCAAGTTGAGGGGTTAGGGTTTCGTAAAGGGTTAGGGTTAAGTGTTAGGTTTAGGGTTGAAGATTAGGATTAGGGTTAGGATTAAAGGTTAGGGTGAGAGTTAACGCTTAGGGTTAAGGTTAAGAGTTAGGGTTTAGGGTTAGGGTTAGGGTTAGGGTTCGTTTTAGGGTTAGAGTTATGTGCTATGCTTTGTGTTAGAGGTTAGGGTTAGGTTTACTGGTCATGGTTAGGGTTACGTTTAGGGGTTAGCATTAGGGTTAGGGTTAGGGTTAGGGTTAAGGGATAGCATTAGGGTTAAGTGTTGGACTTAGGGTTAGGGTTTAGTGTTAGGGTTATCATTAAGGATTAGGGTTAGGGTCAGGGTTAAATGCTTGGGTGTGGGTAATGGTTAGGGTCAGGGTTAAGGTTCATGGATAGGGTTAGTGTTAAGGGTTACGGGTAGGTTTAGGGTTCAGGGTTAGAGTTAGCATTAGGGCTTAAGGTTAGGATTAGGCGGTAGGTTATATTTAGGGTTAGATCTAGGTTTTAGGGTAAGGGGTAGCGTTAGGGTTAAGAGATAGGGTTAGGTTTAATGCTTAGGATTAGGGTTAGGGTTTGGGGTTAAAGTAAGTGTTAGGGGTTAGGTTTAAGGATCAAAGGTTAGGGTTATTTTCAGCTGTAGTGTTAGGGTTAGGGGTAAGGGATCCCATTAGCATTAAGGGTCTTCCTTACTGTAGGGTTAAGGGTTAGGCTTAGAGTTAAAGGTTAAGGTTAGGGTCAGTGTTAAGATTTAGGGTGAGGGTTAACAGTTAGGGTAAAGGTTAAGCGTTAGGGTTAGGGATTAGTGATTAGGGTTTTTGGTTAGTGTTAGGGTTAGCGGTTAGGAGTTAGTGTTTTATGAAGGGGTATGGTTAGAATTAGGATTGGGGTTAGAGTTAGGGTGAGGTATAGGGGTTAGGTTTAGGGGTTAGTTTTAGGGTAAAAGGATAGGATTAGGGTTACGGGTTGGGCTTAGGTTTTGGGTTAAGGTTATCTGCTAGGGTAAGGGATAGGGTTCAGGGTTAGCTTTAGGGGTTCTGGTTAGGGTTAGGTGTTAGGTTAGTGTCAGGGTTAGGTCTAGTCGTGAGGGTAAGGTTTAGGGTTAGCTTTAAGAGCTAGGGTTAGGTTTAATGGTTTGGATTAGGATTAGGGTTAAGAGTTAGGGTAAGGCTTAGGGGTTAGGGTGAAGGGTTAGGGTCAAGGGTTAGGCTTTTTGTTAGGCACAGCGTTGGGGTTAGAAGTAAGGGTTACTGTCAGTGTTAGGGTTGTAGGTACGGTTACGGTTAGGGTTAGCAGTTTAGAATTAGGGTTAGGGATTAGGTGTTACAGTGATGACTAGGAGATAGGGTTAGAATTATGGGATAGGGGTTGTTCTCTGGAAATAGGTTATGCATTAACGTTAGGATAAGAGGTTAAAGTTAGGCGCACGGTGAGGTTTACGTGTTAAGGGGAGAAATAGGAAGAGGGTTGGGTGTTATGTTCAGGGTTAGGGTTATCTGTTAAAGGTATTGTTTATGCTTAGCGCACGGGCCCTGTCTGCATTGGGCGGGCGGGGGGAGTTTAGGGGGCTGGGATTGTACCCGGGAACCCACTCTATCATACTCTGGGTATGGGCCCGTGGGTTTCATGCAGGACACAGTGGTAGAGCCTCCTTTCACGCATGGCATGGGAGGATTGCAGGCTTTCTAAACTCTAAGAAAGCAAGAAGTCTGAGAATTAGATTTAGGGGTAGGATTATGGTTAGGGTTAAGGATGAAGTTTAGTGTTAGGGTGAGGGCTTAGGGTTAGGGATTAGGGTTAGGGTGAAAGGTTACTGTTAGGTTTAACGGTTACACTTTGGTTTCGGGTTGAGGTTTACGGTTAGGGTTAAGATGAGGGGTTAGGGTTTGGTACAGGGTTAGGGTTTAGTGTTAGGTTTAGGGTTGAAGATTAGGATTAGGGTTAGGACTAAAGGTTAGCGTGAGAGTTAACGCTTAGGGTTAAGGTTAAGAGTTAGGGTTTAGGGTTAGGGTTAGGGTTAGGGTTAGTTTTAGGGTTAGAGTTATGTGCTATGGTTTGTGTTAGAGGTTAGGGTTAGGTTTACTGGTCACGGTTAGGGTTACCATTAGGGGTTAGCCTTAGGGTTAGGGTTAAGGGATAGGATTAGGGTTAAGTGTTGGGCTTAGGGTTAGGGTTTAGTGTTAGGGTTATCATTAAGGATTAGGGTTAGCGTCAGGGTTAAATGCTTGGGTGCGGGTAATGGTTACGGTCAGGGTTAAGATTCACGGATAGGGTTAGTGTTAAGGGTTACGGGTAGGTTTAGGGTTCAGGGTTAGAGTTAGCATTAGGGCTTAAGGTTAGGATTAGGCGGTAGGTTAGATTTAGGGTTAGATCTAGGCGTTAGGGTAAGGGCTAGCGTTAGGGTTAAGAGATAGGGTTAGGTTTAATGCTTAGGATTAGGGTTAGGGTTTGGGGTTAAAGTAATTGTTAGGGGTTAGGTTTAAGGATCAATGGTTAGGGTTATTTTTAGTTGTAGTGTTAGGGTTAGGGATAAGGGATCCCATTAGCCTTAAGAGTCTTCCTTACTGTAGGGTTAAGGGTTAGGCTTAGAGTTAAAGGTTAAGGTTAGGGTCAGTGTTAAGATTTAAGGTGAGGGTTAACGGTTAGGGTAAAGGTTAAGCGTTAGGGTTAGGGATTAGTGATTAGGGTTTTTGGTTAGTGTTAGGGTTAGCGGTTAGGAGTTAGTGTTTTATGAAGGGGTATGGTTAGAATTAGGATTGGGGTTAGAGTTAGGGTGAGGTATAGGGGTTAGGTTTAGGGGTTAGTTTTAGGGTAAAAGGATAGGATTAGGGTTACGTGTTGGGCTTAGGTTTAAGGTTAAAGTTTACTGCTAGGGTTAGGGATAGTGTTCAGGGTTAGCTTTAGGGGTTCTGGTTAGGGTTAGGTGTTAGGTTAGTGTCAGGGTTAGGTCTAGTCGTGAGGGTAAGGTTTAGGGTTAGCTTTAAGAGCTAGGGTTAGGTTTAATGGTTAGGATTAGGATTAGGGTTAAGGGTTAGGGTAAGGCTTAGGGGTTAGGGTGAAGGGTTAGGGTCAAGGGTTAGGGTTTTTGTTAGGCATAGCGTTGGGGTTAGAAGTAAGGGTTACTGTCAGTGTTAGGGTTGTAGGTAGGGTTACGGTTAGGGTTAGCGGTTTAGAATTAGGGTTAGGGATTAGGTGTCACAGTGATGACTAGGATATAGGGTTAGAATTATGGGATAGGGGTTGTTCTCAGGAAATGGGTTATGCATTAACGTTAGGATAAGTGGTTAAAGTTAGGCGCACAGTGAGGTTTACGTGTTAAGGGGAGAAATAGGAACAGGGTTGGGTGTTATGTTCAGGGTGAGGGTTATCTGTTAAAGGTATTGTTTATGCTTAGCGCACAGGCCCTGTCTGCATTAGGCGGGCGGGGGGAGTTTAGGGGGCTGGGTTTGTACCCGGGAACCCACTCTATCATACTCTGGGTATGGGCCCGTGGGTTTCATGCAGGACACAGTGGTAGAGCCTCCTTTCACGCAAGGCATGGGAGGATTGCAGGCTTTCTAAACTCTAAGAAAGCAAGAAGTCTGAGAATGAGATTTAGGGTTAGGATTATGGTTAGGTTTAAGGATAAAGTTTAGTGTTAGGGTGAGGGCTCAGAGTTAGGGATTAGGGTTAGGGTTAGGGTTAGGGTTAAAGGTTACTCTTAGGTTTAACGGTTACACTTTGGTTTAGGGTTGAGGTTTACGGTTAGGGTTAAAATGAGGGGTTAGGGTTTGGTACAGGGTTAGGGTTTAGTGTTAGGTTTAGGGTTGAAGATTAGGATTAGGGTTAGGATTAAAGGTTAGCGTGAGAGTTAACGCTTATGGTTAAGGTTAAGAGTTAGGGTTTAGCGTTAGGGTTAGGGTTAGGGTTAGTTTTAGGGTTAGAGTTATGTGCTATGGTTTGTGTTAGAGGTTAGGGTTAGGTTTACTGGTCACGGTTAGGGTTAAGTTTAGGGTTAGCATTAGGGTTAGGTTTAAGGGATAGGATTAGGGTTAAGTGTTGGGCTTAGGGTTAGGGTTTATGGTTAGGGTTATCATTAAGGATTAGGGGTAGGGTCAGGGTTAAATGCTTGGGTGCGGGTAATGGTTAGGGTCAGGGTTAAGGTTCACGGATAGGGTTAGTGTTAAGGGTTACGGGTAGGTTTATGGTTCAGGGTTAGAGTTAGCATTAGGGCTTAAGGTTAGGATTAGGCGGTAGGTTAGATTTAGGGTTAGATCTAGGCGTTAGGGTAAGGGCTAGCGTTAGGGTTAAGAGATAGGGTTAGGTTTAGTGCTTATGATTAGGGTTAGGGTTTGGGGTTAAAGTAAGTGTTAGGGGTTAGGTTTAACGATCAAAGGTTAGGGTTATTTTTAGCTGTAGTGTTAGATTTAGGGATAAGGGATCCCATTAGCATTAAGGGTCTTCCTTACTTAGGGTTAAGGGTTAGGCTTAGAGTTAAAGTTTCAGGTTAGGGTCAGTGTTAAGATTTAGGGTGAGGGTTAACGGTTAGGGTAAAGGTTAAGCATTAGGGTTAGGGATTAGTGATTAGGGTTTTTGGTTAGTGTTAGGGTTAGCGGTTAGGAGTTAATGTTTTATGAAGGGGTATGGTTAGAATTAGGATTGGGGTTAGAGTTAGGGTGAGGTATAGGGGTTAGGTTTAGGGGTTAGTTTTAGGGTAAAAGGATAGGATTAGGGTTACGGGTTGGGCTTAGGTTTAGGGTTAAATTTTACTGCTAGGGTTAGTGATAGGGTTCAGACTAGGCTTTAGGGGTTCTGGTTAGGGTTAGGTGTTAGGTTAGTGTCAGGGTTAGGTCTAGTCGTGAGGGTAAGGTTTAGGGTTAGCTTTAAGAGCTAGGGTTAGGTTTAATGGTTAGGATTAGGATTAGGGTTAAGGGTTAGGGTAAGGCTTAGGGGTTAGGGTGAAGGGTTAGGGTCAAGGTTTAGGGTTTTTGTTAGGCATAGCGTTGGGATTAGAAGTAAGGGTTACTGTCAGTGTTAGGGTTGTAGTTAGGGTTACGATAAGGGTTAGCGGTTCAGAATTAGGGTTAGGGATTAGGTGTCACAGTGATGACTAGCATATAGCGTTAGAATTATGGGATAGGGGTTGTTCTCAGGAAATGGGTTATGCATTAACGTTAGGATAAGAGGTTAAAGTTAGGCGCACGGTGAGGTTTACGTGTTAAGGGGAGAAATAGGAACAGGGTTGGGTGTTATGTTCAGGGTTAGGGTTATCTGTTAAAGGTATTGTTTATGCTTAGCGCACGGGCCCTGTCTGCATTAGGCGGGCGGGGGGAGTTTAGGGGGCTGGGATTGTACCCGGGAACCCACTCTATCATACTCTGGGTATGGGCCCGTGGGTTTCATGCAGGACACAGTGGTAGAGCCTCCTTTCACGCATGGCATGGGAGGATTGCAGGCTTTCTAAACTCTAAGAAAGCAAGAAGTCTGAGAAATAGATTTAGGGTTAGGATTATGGTTAGGGTGAAGGATGAAGTTTAGTGTTAGGGTGAGGGCTTAGGGTTAGGGATTAGGGTTAGGGTTAAAGGTTACTCTTAGGTTTAAAGGTTACACTTTGGTTTAGGGTGGAGGTTTACGGTTAGGGTTAAGATGAGGGGTTAGGGTTAGGTACAGGGTTAGGGTTAAGTGTTAGGTTTAGGGTTGAAGATTAGGATTAGGGTTAGGATTGAAGCTTAGCGTGAGAGTTAACGCTTAGGGTTAAGGTTAAGTGTTAGGGTTTAGGGTTAGGTTTAGGGTTAGATTTAGGGTTAGAGTTATGTGCTATGGTTTGTGTTAGAGGTTAGGGTTAGGTTTTCTGGTGACGGTTAGGATTACGTTTAGGGGTTAGCATTAGGGTTAGGGTTAGGGTTAAGGGATAGGATTAGGGTTAAGTGTTGGGCTTAGGGTTAGGGTTTAGTGTTAGGGTTATCATTAAGGATTAGGGGTAGGGTCAGGGTTAAATGCTTGGGTGCGGGTAATGGTTAGGGTCAGGGTTAAGGTTCACGGATAGGGTTAGTGTTAAGGGTTACGGGTAGGTTTAAGGTTCAGGGTTAGAGTTAGCATTAGGGCTTAAGGTTAGGATTAGGCAGTAGGTTAGATTTAGGGTTAGATCTAGGCGTTAGGGTAAGGGCTAGCGTTAGGGTTAAGAGATAGGGTTAGGTTTAATGCTTAGGATTAGGGTTAGGGTTTGGGGTTAAAGTAAGTGTTAGGGGTTAGGTTTAAGGATCAAAGGTTAGGGTTATTTTTAGCTGTAGTGTTAGGGTTAGGGATAAGGAATCCCATTAGCATTAAGGGTCTTCCTTACTGTAGGGTTAAGGGTTAGGCTTAGAGTTAAAGGTTAAGGTTAGGGTCAGTGTTAAGAATTAGGGGGAGGGTTAACGGTTAGGGTAAAGGTTAAGCGTTAAGGTTAGGGATTAGTGATTAGGGTTTTTGGTTAGTGTTAGTGTTAGCGGTTAGGAGTTAGTGTTTTATGAAGGGGTATGGTTAGAATTAGGACTGGGGTTAGAGTGAGGGTGAGGTATAGGGGTTAGGTTTAGGGGTTAGTTTTAGGGTAAAAGGATAGGATTAGGGTTACGGGTTGGGCTTAGGTTTAGGGTTAAAGTTTACTGCTAGGGTTAGGGATAGGGTTCAGGGTTAGCTTTAGGGGTTCTGGTTAGGGTTAGGTGTTAGGTTAGTGTCAGGGTTAGGTCTAGTCGTGAGGGTAAGGTTTAGGGTTAGCTTTAAGAGCTAGGGTTAGGTTTAATGGTTAGGATTAGGATTAGGGTTAAGGGTTAGGGTAAGGCTTAGGGGTTAGGGTGAAGGGTTAGGGTCAAGGTTTAGGGTTTTTGTTAGGCATAGCGTTGGGATTAGAAGTAAGGGTTACTGTCAGTGTTAGGGTTGTAGTTAGGGTTACGATAAGGGTTAGCGGTTCAGAATTAGGGTTAGGGATTAGGTGTCACAGTGATGACTAGCATATAGCGTTAGAATTATGGGATAGGGGTTGTTCTCAGGAAATGGGTTATGCATTAACGTTAGGATAAGAGGTTAAAGTTAGGCGCATGGTGAGGTTTACGTGTTAAGGGGAGAAATAGGAACAGGGTTGGGTGTTATGTTCAGGGTTAGGGTTATCTGTTAAAGGTATTGTTTATGCTTAGCGCACGGGCCCTGTCTGCATTAGGCGGGCGGGGGGAGTTTAGGGGGCTGGGATTGTACCCGGGAACCCACTCTATCATACTCTGGGTATGGGCCCGTGGGTTTCATGCAGGACACAGTGGTAGAGCCTCCTTTCACGCATGGCATGGGAGGATTGCAGGCTTTCTAAACTCTAAGAAAGCAAGAAGTCTGAGAAATAGATTTAGGGTTAGGATTATGGTTAGGGTGAAGGATGAAGTTTAGTGTTAGGGTGAGGGCTTAGGGTTAGGGATTAGGGTTAGGGTTAAAGGTTACTCTTAGGTTTAAAGGTTACACTTTGGTTTAGGGTGGAGGTTTACGGTTAGGGTTAAGATGAGGGGTTAGGGTTAGGTACAGGGTTAGGGTTAAGTGTTAGGTTTAGGGTTGAAGATTAGGATTAGGGTTAGGATTGAAGCTTAGCGTGAGAGTTAACGCTTAGGGTTAAGGTTAAGTGTTAGGGTTTAGGGTTAGGTTTAGGGTTAGATTTAGGGTTAGAGTTATGTGCTATGGTTTGTGTTAGAGGTTAGGGTTAGGTTTTCTGGTGACGGTTAGGATTACGTTTAGGGGTTAGCATTAGGGTTAGGGTTAGGGTTAAGGGATAGGATTAGGGTTAAGTGTTGGGCTTAGGGTTAGGGTTTAGTGTTAGGGTTATCATTAAGGATTAGGGGTAGGGTCAGGGTTAAATGCTTGGGTGCGGGTAATGGTTAGGGTCAGGGTTAAGGTTCACGGATAGGGTTAGTGTTAAGGGTTACGGGTAGGTTTAAGGTTCAGGGTTAGAGTTAGCATTAGGGCTTAAGGTTAGGATTAGGCAGTAGGTTAGATTTAGGGTTAGATCTAGGCGTTAGGGTAAGGGCTAGCGTTAGGGTTAAGAGATAGGGTTAGGTTTAATGCTTAGGATTAGGGTTAGGGTTTGGGGTTAAAGTAAGTGTTAGGGGTTAGGTTTAAGGATCAAAGGTTAGGGTTATTTTTAGCTGTAGTGTTAGGGTTAGGGATAAGGGATCCCATTAGCATTAAGGGTCTTCCTTACTGTAGGGTTAAGTGTTAGGCTTAGAGTTAAAGGTTAAGGTTAGGGTCAGTGTTAAGATTTAGGGTGAGGGTTAACGGTTAGGGTAAAGGTTAAGCGTTAAGGTTAGGGATTAGTGATTAGGGTTTTTGGTTAGTGTTAGTGTTAGCGGTTAGGAGTTAGTGTTTTATGAAGGGGTATGGTTAGAATTAGGACTGGGGTTAGAGTGAGGGTGAGGTATAGGGGTTAGGTTTAGGGGTTAGTTTTAGGGTAAAAGGATAGGATTAGGGTTACGGGTTGGGCTTAGGTTTAGGGTTAAAGTTTACTGCTAGGGTTAGGGATAGGGTTCAGGGTTAGCTTTAGGGGTTCTGGTTAGGGTTAGGTGTTAGGTTAGTGTCAGGGTTAGGTCTAGTCATGAGGGTAAGGTTTAGGCTTAGCTTTAAGAGCTAGGGTTAGGCTTAATGGTTAGGATTAGGATTAGGGTTAAGGGTTAGCGTAAGGCTTAGGTGTTTGGGTGAAGGGTTAGGGTTTTTGTTAGGCATAGCGTTGGGGTTAGAACTAAGGGTTACTGTCAGTGTTAGGGTTGTAGGTAGGGTTCCGGTTAGGGTTAGTGGTTTAGAATTAGGTTTAGGTATTAGGTGTTCCTGTGATGACTAGGAGATAGTGTTAGAATTATGGGATAGGGGTTGTTCTCAGGGAATGGGTTATGCATTAACGTTAGGATAATAGGTTAAAGTTAGGCTCATGGTGAGGTTTACGTGTTAAGGGGAGAAATAGGAACAGGGTTGGGTGTTATGTTCAGGGTTAGGGTTATCTGTTAAAGGTATTGTTTATGCTTAGCGCACGGGCCCTGTCTGCATTGGGCGGGCGGGAGGAGTTTAGGGGGCTGGGATTGTACCCGGGAACCCACTCTATCATACTCTGGGTATGGGCCCGTGGGTTTCATGCAGGACACAGTGGTAGAGCCTCCTTTCACGCATGGCATGGGAGGATTGCAGGCTTTCTAAACTCTAAGAAAGCAAGAAGTCTGAGAATTAGATTTAGGGTTAGGATTATGGTTAGGGTTAAGGATGAACTTTAGTGTTAGGGTGAGGGCTTAGGGTTAGGGATTAGGGTTAGGGTTAAAGGTTACTCTTAAGTTTAACGGTTACAGTTCGATTTAGGGTTGAGGTTTACGGTTAGGGTTAAGATGAGGGGTTAGGGTATGGTAGACGTTTAGGGTTAAGTGTTAGGTTTAGGGTTGAAGATTAGGATTAGGGTTAGGATTAAAGGTTAGCGTGAGAGTTAACGCTCAGGGTTTACTGTTAGGGTTAGGGTTAGTTTTAGGGTTAGAGTTATGTGCTATGGTTTGTGTTAGAGGTTAGGGTTAGGTTTACCGTTCACGGTTAGGGTTACTTTTATGGTTTAGCATTAGAGTTAAGGTTAGGGTTAAGGGATAGGATTAGGGTTAAGTGTTAGGTTTAGGGTTGAAGATTAGGATTAGGGTTAGGATTAAAGGTTAGCATGAGATTTAACGCTTAGGGATAAGGTTTAGAGTTAGGGTTTACTGTTAGGTTTAGGGTTAGTTTTAGGGTTAGAGTTATGTGCTATGGTTTGTGATAGAGGTTAGGGTTAGGTTTACTGTTCACGGTTAGGGTTACGTTTAAGGTTTAGCATTAGGGTTAGTGATTAGTTTTAGGGTAAGGGTTTAGAGTTAGTGTTGGGCTTTAGGCTCGGGGCTTCGGTTCAGGGTCAGGGGTTAGGGTCGGTGGTACGGCCTAGCTTTAGCAGTGAGTTAAAGGGCACAACACCTGGTTAATCTAAGGTGAGACGGGTGCGGTCGAAGTCATCACGAAAGCACAACATCATTCCCTGGGCCTTGGGACAGGACCTACATGCAGGACTCAGTCGGAGCCTCATCTCACACATGGCATGGTTGTATTGTAGGCTTCCTTCACTCTGGGAATGGGAAGTAGTGTGAGAATTAGGGTTGGGGTTGGGGTTAGGGATTTCGAGTTAGGGGTTAGGTTTCAAGTCAGGGTTAGGTGCTAGGGATTAGTGGTTAGGGTTAGAGTTAGTGTTAGGGGTTAGGTGTTAAGTCTGGGTTAGGGGGCCAGGGTAAGGTTTAGGGTTGGAGTTAGCGTTAGGGTTAGGGGTTAGGGTTAAGGGAGAGGGTTAGGTATCAGGGTGAGGGTTAGAGGTTTAACAGTTGGGGTTAAGCTTAGGGGTTAGGGATAGTGTTAGAGTTAAGGGTTAGAAGTATGGTTCAGGTTTATGTTTAGCATTAGGGGTTGGGGTTAGTGTTAACTGTAGGTCAGTGTTGGGGTTAGATCTCTAGGCATTAGAGTAAAGGTTAGGGTTAGGGTTAAGTGTTAGGGTTATGTTTAATGGTTAGGATTGGAAATAGGGCTAAGGGTTAGGGTTAAGGTTAGTGGTTATGACTAAGGATCAACCGTTAGGGTTACTTTTAGGCGTAGGTTTAGGGTAAGAGGTTAGGGTTAGTGTTAGTGTTTTTGGTCGGGTTAAGGTTAGGGTTGGCATTTCAGAATTTGGGATTAGGTGTTACGGTTATGGCTAGGAGTTAGGGTTAGAATGACGATATAGGGCTTGTTCTCAGGGTGTCATGCATTAACGTTAAGATATCAGGTTAAAGTTAGGGTTACGGTGAGGTTTACCTGTTAAGGTGAGCAGTAGGATCAGGGTTATGTGTTATGTTCTGGGTTAGGCTTATGGTTGAATGGTAGGGTTTACGCTTAGGGCACGGGCCCTGTATGCCCTAGCAGGCAAAGTTAGGTGTCTGTGATGGTCGCTGGGAACCCACTCTATCGTACGCAGTGTATGGGCCTCTGGGTTTTAGGCAGGACACTGGCAGAGCGTCCTTTCACGCATGGCATGGGAGGATTGCAGGCTTTCTAAACTCTAAGAAAGCAAGAAGTCTGAGAATTAGATTTAGGGTTAGGATTCTGGTTAGGGTTAAGGATGAAGTTTAGTGTTAGGGTGAGGGCTTAGGGTTAGGGATTAGGGTTAGGGTTAAAGGTTACTCTTAGATTTATCAGTTACACTTTGGTTTAGGGTTGAGGTTTACGGTTAGGGTAAAGATGAGGGGTTAGGGTTTGGTACAGGGTTAGGGTTAAATGTTAGGTTTAGGGTTGAAGATTAGGATTAGGGTTAGGATTAAAGGTTAGCGTGAGAGTTAACGCTTAGGGTTAAGGTTAAGAGTTAGCGTTAGGGTTAGGGTTAGTTTTAGGGTTAGAGTTATTTGCCATGGTTTGTGTTAGAGGTTAGGATTCGGTTTACTGTTCATGGTTAGGGTTACGTTTAGGGGTAGCATTAGGGTTAGAGTTAGGGTTAGGGTTAAGGGATTGGATTAGGGTTAAGTGTTGAGCTTAGGGTTAGGGTTTAGTGTTAGGGTTATCGTTAAGGATTAGGGTTAGGGTCAGGGTTAAATGTTTGGGTGCGGGTAATGGTTAGGGTCAGGGTTAAGGTTTATAGATAGGGTTAGTGTTAAGGGTTACGGGTAGGTTTAGGGTTCAGGGTTTAGAGTTAGCATTAGGGCTTCAGGTTAGGATTAGGTGGTAGGTTAGATTTAGGGTTAGATCTAGGCGTTAGAGTAAGGGTTAAGAGATAGGGTTAGGTTTAATGCTTAGGATTAGGGTTAGGGTTTGGGGTTAAGTGTGAGGGGTTAGGTTTAAGGATCAAAGGTTAGGGTTATTTTTAGCTGTAGTGTTAGGTTTAAGGATAAGGGATAAGATTGGCGTAAGGGTTTTTCTTACTGTTAGGATTAAGGGTCAGGCTTAGATTAAAGGTTAAGGTTAGGGTCAGTGTTAAGGGTTAGGGTGAGGGTTAACGGTTCCGGTAAAGGTTAAGCGTTAGTGTTAGGGATTAGCGATCAGGGTTTTTGGTAAGTGTTAGGGTTAGGAGTTCGTGTTTTATGAAGGGGTATGGTTAGAATTAGGATTGGGGTTAGTGTTAGGGTTAGGTTTAGGGGTTAGGCTTAGGGTAAAAGGATAGGATTAGGGTTAAGGGTTGGGATCAGGCTTAGGGTTAAAGTTTAGTGTTCAGGTTAATGTTTAGTGTTATGGTCCAGTTTAAGTGTTAGGGTGAGGGTTAACGGTTAGGATTAGGCTTAGAGGTTGGGGATATAGTGAGGGTTCAGTGTTAGGGTTAGGTTTAGGGTTCAGGGTTAGGGTTAGCTTTAGGGGTTATGGTTAGGGTTAGGTGTTAGGTTAGTGTCAGGGTTCGGTCTAGTCGTGAGGGTAAGGTTTAGGGTTTGCTTTAAGCGCTAGGGTTGGGTTTAATGTTTAGGATTAGGATTAGGGTTAAGGGTTAGGGTAAGGCTTAGGGGTTAGGGTGAAGGGTTAGGGTTTTTGTTAGGCATAGAGTTGGGGTTAGAAGTAAGGGTTACAGTCAGTGTAGGGTTGTAGGTAGGGTTACGGTTAGGGTTAGCAGTTTAGAATTAGGGTTAGGGATTAGGTGTTACAGTTATGACTAGGAGATAGGGTTAGAATTATGGGATAGGGGTTGTTCTCAGGGAATGGGTTATGCATTAACGTTAGGATAAGAGGTTAAAGTTAGGCTCACGGTGAGGTTTACGTGTTAAGGGGAGAAATAGGAACAGGGTTGGGTGTTATGTTCAGGGTTAGGGTTATCTGTTAAAGGTATTGTTTATGCTTAGCGCACGGGCCCTGTCTGCATTAGGCGGGCGGGGGGAGTTTAGGGGGCTGGGATTGTACCCGGGAACCCACTCTATCATACTCTGGGTATGGGCCCGTGGGTTTCATGCAGGACACAGTGGTAGAGCCTCCTTTCACGCATGGCATGGGAGGATTGCAGGCTTTCTAAACTCTAAGAAAGCAAGAAGTCTGAGAATTAGATTTAGGGTTAGGATTATGGTTAGGGTTAAGGATGAAGTTTAGTGTTAGGGTGAGGGCTTAAGGTTAGGGATTAGGGTTAGGGTTAAAGTTACTCTTAGGTTTAACGATTACAGTTCGGTTTAGGGTTGAGGTTTACGGTTAGGGTTAAGATGAGGGGTTAGGGTTTGGTAGACGTTTAGGGTTAAGTGTTAGGTTTAGGGTTGAAGATTAGGATTAGGGTTAGGATTAAAGGTTAGGGTGAGAGTTAACGCTTAGGGTTAAGGTTAAGAGTTAGGGTTTACGGTCAGGCTTAGGGTTAGATTTAGGGTTAGAGTTATGTGCTATGGTTTGTGTTAGGGGTTAGGGTTAGGTTTACTGTTCACGGTTAGGGTTGGGTTTAGGGGTTAGCATTAGGGTTAGGGATTAGGTTTAGGGTAAGGGTCTAGAGTTAATGTTGGGCTTTAGGCTCGGGGCTTAGGTTCAGGGTCAGGGGTTAGCGTTGGTGGTAGGGCTTAGCTTTAGCGGTCAGTTTAAGGGCACAGGACCTGGTTATTCTACGGTGAGAGGGGTGCGGTCGGAGTCACCACGAAAGCACAACATCATTCCCTGGGCCTTGGGAGAGGACCTCCATGCAGGACTCAGGCGGAGCCTCATCTCACACATGGCATGGCTGTATTGTAGGCTTGCTTCACTCTGGGAATGGAAGTAGTGTGAGAATTAGGGTTGGGGTTGGGGTTAGGGTTTTTCGTGTTAGGGGTTAGGTTTCGAGTCAGGGTTAGGTGCTAGGGATTAGTGGTTAGGGTTAGAGTTAGTGTTAGGGGTAAGGTGTTAAGTCTGGGTTAGGGGGCCAGGGTAAGGTTTAGGGTTGGAGTTAGCGTTAGGTTTAGGGGTTAGGGTTAAGGGATAGGGTTAGGATTCAGGGTGAGGGTTAGAGGGTTAAGAGTTGGGGTTAGGCTTAGGGGTAAGGGATAGTGTTAGGGTTAAGGGTTAGGAGCTTGGTTCAGGTTTAAGGTTAGCATTAGGGGTTGGGGTTAGTGTTAACTGTAGGTCAGTGTTGGGGTTAGATCTCTAGGCATTAGGGTAAAGGTTAGGGTTAGGGTTAAGAGTTAGGGTTCTGTTTAACGGTTAGGATTGGGAATAGGGTTAAGGGTTAGGGTTAAGGTTAGGGGTTATGACTAAGGATCAACGGTTAGGGTTACTTTTAGGCGTAGGATTAGGGTAAGGGGTTAGGGTTAGTGTTAGTGTTGTTGGTCGGGTTAAGGTTAGGGTTGGCGTTTCAGAATTAGGGATTAGGTGTTACGGTTATAGCTAGGAGGTAGGGTTATAATGACAGTATAGGGCTTGTTCTCAGGGTGTCATGCATTAACGTTAAGATATCGGGTTAAAGTTAGGGTTATGGTGAGGTTTACCTGTTAAGGTGAGCAGTAGGATCAGGGTTAGGTGTTATGTTGTGGGTTAGGCTTATGGGTGAGGGGTAGGGTTTATGCTTAGGGCACGGGCCCTGTATGCTCTAGGAGGCAAAGTTAGGTGTCTGTGATGGTCGCTGGGAACCCACTCTACCGCACGCAGTGTATGGGCCTCTGGGTTTCATGCAGGACACTGTGGCAGAGCCTCCTTTCACACATGGCGTGGGAGGATTGCAGGCTTTCTAAACTCTAAGAAAGCAAGAAGTCTGAGAATTAGATGTAGGGTTAGGGTTATGGTTAGGGTTAAGGATGAAGTTTAGTGTTAGGGTGAGGGCTTAGGCTTAGGAATTACGGTTAGGATTAAAGGTTACTCTTAAATTTAACGGTTACACTTTGGTTTAGGGTTGAGGTTTAAGGTTAGGGTTAAGATGAGGGGTTAGGGTTTGGTACAGGGTTAGGGTTAAGTGTTAGGTTTAGGGTTAAAGATTAGGATTAGGGTTAGGATTAAAGGTTAGCATGAGAGTTAACGCTTAGGGTTAAGGTTAAGAGTTAGGGTTTAGGGTTAGGGTTAGGGTTAGGGTTAGTTTTAGGGTTAGAGTTATGTGCTATGGTTTGTGATAGAGGTTAGGGTTAGGTTTACTGTTCACGGTTAGGGTTATGTTTAGCGGTTAGCATTAGGGTTAGGGTTAGGGTTAGGGCTAAGGGACAGGATTAGGGTTAAGTGTTGGGCTTAGGGTTAGGATTTAGTGTTAGGGTTATCATTAAGGATTAGTGTTAGGGTCAGGGTTAAATGCTTGGGTGCGGGTAATGGTTAGGGTCAGGGTTAAGGTTTACGGATAGGGTTAGTGTTAAGGGTTACAGGGTAGGTTTAGGGTTCAGGGTTAGCGTTAGCATTAAGGCTTAAGTTTAGGATTAGGCGGGAGGTTATATTTAGGGTTAGATCTAGGCGTTAGGGTAAGGGCTAGGGTTAGGGTTAAGAGATAGGTTTAGTTTTAATGCTTAGGATTAGGGTTAGGGTTTGGGGTTAAAGTAAGTGTTAGGGGTTAGGTTTAAGGATCAAAGGTTAGGGTTATTTATAGCTGTAGTGTTAGGGTTAGGGATAAGGGATACCATTAGCATTAAGGGTCTTCCTTACTGTAGGGTTAAGGGTTAGGCTTAGAGTTAAAGGTTAAGGTTACGGTCAGTGTTAAGAATTAGGGTGAGGGTTAACGGTTAGGGTAAAGGTTAAGCGTTAGGGTTAGGGATTAGCGATTAGGGTTTTTGGTTAGTGTTAGGGTTACCAGTTAGGAGTTAGTGTTTTATGAAGGGGTATGGTTAGAATTAGGATTGGGGTTAGAGTTAGGGTTAGGTATAGGGCTTAGGTTTAGGGGTTAGTTTTAGGGTAAAAGGATAGGATTAGGGTTATGGGTTGGGCTTAGGTTTAGAGTTAAAGATTACTGCTAGGGTTAGGGATAGAGTTCAGGGTTAGCTTTAGGGGTTCTGGTTAGGGTTAGGTGTTAGGTTAGTGCCAGGGTTAGGTCTAGTCGTGAGGGCAAGGTTTAGGGTTAGCTTTAAGAGCTAGGGTTAGGTTTAATGGTTAGGATTAGGATTAGGGTTAAGGGTTAGCGTAAGGCTTAGGGGTTTGGGTGAAGGGTTAGGGTTTTTGTTAGGCATAGCGTTGGGGTTAGAAGTAAGGGTTACAGTCAGTATTAGGGTTGTAGGTAGGGTTCCGGTTAGGGTTAGCGGTTTAGAATTAGGGTTAGGGATTAGGTGTTCCAGTGATGACTAGGAGATAGGGTTAGAATTATGGGATAGGGGTTGTTCTCAGGGAATGGGTTATGCATTAACGTTAGGATAAGTGGTTAAAGTTAGGCGCACGGTGAGGTTTACGTGTTAAGGGGAGAAATAGGAACAGGGTTGGGTGTTATGTTCAGGGTTAGGGTTATCTGTTAAAGGTATTGTTTATGCCTAGCGCACGGGCCCTGTCTGCATTAGGCGGGCGGGGGTAGTTTAGGGGGCTGGGATTGTACCTGGGAACCCAATCTATCATACTCTGGGTATGGGCCCGTGGGTTTCAACACATCCACACCGACCCCACAGGAAAAAAAAAAAAAAAAAACACCGTAGCCTCCAGCTACTAATTATAATGCTAACTTGCAAAATTTTCCTGCATTTTTAAACAATGGAAAAATGAGGGTGAGATGATACTTAGAAGAATGGATTCTTGTCAGTCTACACTAACAAAAATAGGCAACACCAAGTCAGCTACTCCTCAGCATCGTTATGTCCGTCGCAGCCTTCTTGGGTTTCAGGAGGCACAAACAAACGTTATCACAATTATGGTGAAACGCTGAACACCTGCAAATAATTTTCAACGTAGTGACTAATTGAAAAGCTCTGCGGCATACTTCTTGGAACAAGCCAGTTACCTGTTCCCACGCAAAGAGGAGTATATAGAACCATGGTGGATTTCCAGCTGATGAAGTAAAGGATTATTAAAGGAACAGGATGACCATGGGGATCATCGTTAATTCTCTGAAACAGAATCAGCCCTTTTCACCTGCCAAACACATGCCCACTTCTCCTCTCTGGGGATAATCAAAACTAACCAGCGAACTGACAGAGGGCCTGACCACCCCATCCACATCGACCACACACAAAAAAAAAACCGTACCCTCCAGCTACTAATTATATTGCTAACTTGCAAAATTTCCCTGCATTTTAAAACAATGGAAAAATGGTGGTGGGATGATACTTAGAAGAATGGCTTCTTGTCTGTCTCCACTAACAAAAATAGGCAACAGCAAGTCAGCTACTCCTCAGCATAGTTATGTCCGTCGCAGCCTTCTTGGGTTTCAGGAGGCACAGACAAACGTTATCAAAATTATGGTGAAACGCTGAAAACCAGCAAATAATTTTCAACGTACTGGTTAATTTGAAAACTCTCCAGCATACTTCTTGGAACAAGCCAGGAACCTGTGCCCACGCATAGAGGAGTATATAGAAACATGGTGGAATCCCAGCTGATGAAGTAAAGTATTCTTAAAGGAATGAGATGACCATGCGGATCCTGTTTAATTCTCTGAAACAGAATCCGCACTTTTCACCTGCCAAACACATGCCCACTTCTCCTCTCTGGAGATAATAAAAACAAACCAGTGAATTTACAGATGGCCTGACCAACCCATCGACACTGACCCCACAAAAAAAAAAAAAAAGTACCCTCCGAGCTACTAATTATACTGATAACTTGCAAAATTTCCCTGCATTTTAAAACAATGGAAAAATGGTGGTGGGATGATACTTAGAAGAATGGCTTCTTGTCTGTCTCCACTAACAAAAATAGGCAACACCAAGTCAGCTACTCCTCAGCATAGTTATGTCCGTCGCAGCCTTCTTCTATTTCAGGAGGCACATACAAACGTTATCACAATTATGGTGAAATGCTGAAAACCTGGAAATGATTTTCAACGTACTGGTTAATTTGAAAACTCTCCAGCATACTTCTTGGAACAAGCCAGGTACCTGTGCCCACACATAGAGGAGTATATAGAAACATGCTGGAATCCCAGCTGATGAAGCAAAGGATTCTCAAAGGAATGAGGTGACCATGCGGATCCTGTTTCATTCTCTGAAACAGAATCCTCACTTTTCACCTGCAAAACACATGCCCACTACTCTTCTCTGGGGATAATAAAAACAAACCAGCGATCTGACAGAGAGCCTGAACACCCATCCTGACCGACCCCCCAAAAATAAAGTACCCTCCAGCTACTAATTATAATGTCAATTTGCAAAATTTCCCTGCATTTTTAAACAATGGAGAAATGATGGTGGGATGATACTTAGAAGAATGGTTCTTGTCAGTCTCCATTGACAAAAATAGGCAACACCAAGTCAGCTACGCCTCAGCATAGTTATGTCCGTAGCAGCAATATTTGGTTTCAGTAGGCACATACACACGTTATCACAATTATGGTGAAACGCTGAAAACCTGCAAAGGATTTTCAACATACTGGTTAATTGAAAAGCTCTGCGGCTTACTTCTTGGAACAAGCCAGTTACCTGTTCCCACGCAAAGAGGAGTATATAGAACCATGGTGGATTTCCAGCTGATAAAGTAAAGGATTATTAATGGAACGGGATAACCATGGGGATCATCGTTAATTCTCTGAAACAGAATCCGCCCTTTTCACCTGCAAAACACATGCCCACTTCTCCTCTCTGGGGATAATAAAAACTAACCAGCGAACTGACAGAGGGCCTGACCCCCCCATCCACATCGACCACACACAAAAAAAAACCGTACCCTCCAGCTACTAATTATAATGCTAACTTGCAAAATTTCCCTGCCTTTTAAAACAATGGAAAAATGGTGGTGAGATGATACTTAGAAGAATGGCTTCTTGTCTGTCTCCACTAACAAAAATAGGCAACACCAAGTCAGCTACTCCTCAGCATAGTTATGTCCGTCGCAGCCTTCTTGGGTTTCAGGAGGCACATACAAACGTTATCAAAATTATGGTGAAACGCTGAAAACCTGCAAATAATTTTCAACGTACTGGTTAATTTGAAAACTCTCCAGCATACTTCTTGGAACAAGCCAGGTACCTGTGCCCACGCATAGAGGAGTATATAGAAACATGGTGGAATTCCAGCTGATGAAGCAAAGGATTCTTAAAGGAATGAGATGACCATGCGGATCCTGTTTAATTCTCTGAAACAGAATCTGCACTTTTCACCTGCCAAACACATGCCCACTACTCTTCTCTGGGGATAATAAAAACAAACCTGCGATCTCACAGAGGGCCTGAACACCCATCCTGACCGACCCCACAAAAAAAAAAAGTACCCTCCAGCTACTATTTATAATGCCAATTTGCAAAATTTCCCTGCATTTTTAAACAATGGAAAAATGATGGTGGGATGATACTTATAAGAATGGCTTCTTGTCAGTCTCCACTGACAAAAATAGGCAACACCAAGTCAGCTACGCCTCATCATAGTTATGCCGTAGCAGCCATATTTGGTTTCAGTAGGCACATACACATGTTATCACAATTATGGTGAAACGCTGAAAACCTGCAAAGGATTTTCAACATACTGGTTAATTGAAAAGCTCTGAGGCATACTTCTTGGGACAAGCCAGTTTCCTGTGCCCACGCATAGAGCAGTATATAGAACCATGGTGGATTCCCAGCTCATGACCAAAGGATTCTTAAAGGAACGGGATTACCATGCGGATCATGTTTAATTCTCTGAAACAGATCCGCAGTTTTCACCTGCCATACTAATACCCACTTCTCCTCTCTGGGGATAATAAAAACAAACCAGCGAACTGACAGAGGGCCTGACCAACACATACCACCCCGACCCCACAGGAAAAAAAAGAAAAAAAACACGGTAGCCTCCAGCTACTAATTATAATGCTAACTTGCAAACTTTTCCTGCATTTTTAAACAATGGAAAAATGATGGTGAGATGATACTTAGAAGAATGGATTCTTGTCAGTCTCCACTAACAAAAATAGGCAAAACCAAGTAAGCTACGCCTCAGCATCGTTATGTTCGTGGCAGCCATCTTGAGTTTCAGGAGGCACAAACAAACGTTATCACAATTATGGTGAAACGCTGAACACCTGCAAATAATATTCAACGTACTGGTTAATTGAAAAGCTCTGCGGCATACTTCTTGGAACAAGCCAGTTACCTGTTCCCACGCAAAGAGGAGTATATAGAATCATGGTGGATTTCCAGCTGATGAAGTAAATGATTTTAAAGGAACGGGATGACCATGGGGATCATCGTTAATTCTCTGAAACAGAATCCGCCCTTTTCACGTGCCAAACACATGCCCACTTCTCCTCTCTGGGGATAATAAAAACAAACCAGCGAACTGACAGAGGGCCTGACCAACACATCCACACCGACCCCACAGGAAAAAAAAAAAAAAAAACACCGTAGCCTCCAGCTACTAATTATAATGATAACTTGCAAAATTTCCCTGCATTTTAAAACAATGGAAAAATGGTGGTGGGATGATACTTAGAAGAATGGCTTCTTGTCTGTCTCCACTAACAAAAATAGGCAACACCAAGTCAGCTACTCCTCAGCATAGTTATGTCCGTCGCAGCCTTCTTGGGTTTCAGGAGGCACATACAAACGTTATCAAAATTATGGTGAAACGCTGAACACCTGCAAATAATTTTCAACGTAGTGGTTAATTGAAAAGCTCTGCGGCATACTTCTTGGAACAAGCCAGTTACCTGTTCCCACGCAAAGAGGAATATATAGAACCATGGTGGATTTCCAGCTGATGAAGTAAAGGATTTTTGAAGGAACGGGATGACCATGGGGATCATCGTTAATTCTCTGAAACAGAATTCGCCCTTTTCACGTGCCAAAAACATGCCCACTTCTCCTCTCTGGGGATAATAAAAACTAACCAGCGAACTGACAGAGGGCCTGTCCCCCCCATCCACATCGGCCACACACACACAAAAAAAAACTGTACCCTCCACCTACTAATTATAATGCTAACTTGCAAAATTTCCCTGCATTTTAAAACAATGGAAAAATGGTGGTGGAATGATACTTAGAAGAATGGCTTCTTGTCAGTCTCCACTAACAAAAATAGGCAACACCAAGTCAGCTATTCCTCAGCATAGTTATGTCCGTCGCAGCCTTCTTGGTTTTCAGGAGGCACAAACAAACGTTATCACAATTATGGTGAAACGCTGAACACCTGCAAATAATTTACAACGTAGTGGTTAATTGAAAAGCTCTGCGGCATACTTCTTGGAACAAGCCAGTTACCTGTGCCCACACATAGAGGAGTATATAGAACCATGGTGGATTCCCAGCTTATGAAGCAAAAGTTTCCTAAAGGAACGGGATGAGCATGCGGATCCTGTTTCATTCTCTGAAACAGAATCCGCACTTTTCACCTGCCAAACACATGCCCACTTCTCCTCTCTGGGGATAATAAAAACTAACCAGCGAACTGACAGAGGGCCTGACCAACACATCCACACCGACCCCACAGGAAAAAAAAAAAAAACACCGTAGCCTCCAGCTACTAATTATAATGCTGACTTGCAAAATTTCCCTGCATTTTAAAACAATGGAAAAATGGTGGTGGGATGATACTTAGAAGAATGGCTTCTTGTCAGTCTCCACTAACAAAAATCGGCAACACCAAGTCAGCTACGCCTCTGCATAGTTATGTCTGTGGCAGCCATCTTGGATTTCAAGGCACATACAAACGTTGCTGCAATTATGATGAAACGCTGAAAACCTGAAAATAATTTTCAATGTACTTTTTATTTGAAAAGCTCTGTGGCATACTTCTTGGAACAAGCCAGTAACCTGTGCCCACCCATACGGGAGTATATAGAACCATGGTGGTTTCCCAGCGGATGAAGCAAAGGATTCTTAAAGGAAGCGGATGACCATTTAGATCCTGTTTAATTCTTTGAAACAGAATCCGCACTTTTCACCTGGCAACAACATGCCCACTTCTCCTCCTTCGGGATAATAAAAACAAACCAGCGAACATCTAGAGGGCCTTGAACCCCCATCCACACTGACCCCACAAAAAAAAAACAAAAAGTACCCTCCAGCTAGTAATTATAATGCTAACTTGCAAAATTTCCCTGCATTTTAAAACAATGGAAAAATGGTGGTGGGATGATACTTAGAAGAATGGCTTCTTGTCAGTCTCCACTAACAAAAATAGGAAACACGAAGTCAGCTACGCCTCAGCATACTTATGTCCTTGGCAGCCATATTGGGTTTCAGGAGACACATACAAACGTTATAGGAATTATGGTGAAACGCTGAAAACCTGTAAATAATTTTCAACGTACTGCCTAATTGAAAAGCTCTGCGGCATACTTCTTGGAACAAGCCAGTTACCTGTGCCAACACATAGAGGAGGATATAGAACCATGGTCGATTCCCAGCTGATGAAGCAAAAGTTTCCTAAAGGAACGGGATGAGCATGCGGATCCTGTTTCATTCTCTGAAACAGAATCCGAAATTTTCACCTGCCAAACACATGCCCACTTCTCCTCTCTGGGGATAATAAAAACAAACCAGCGAACTGACAGAGGGCCTGACCAACACATCCACACCGACCCCACAGGAAAAAAAAAACAAAACACCGAAGCCTCCAGCTACTAATTAGAATGCTAACTTGCAAAATTTTCCTGCATTTTTAAACAATGGAAAAATGATGGTGAGATGATACTTAGAAGAATGGATTCTTGTCAGTCTCCACTAACAAAAATAGGCAAAACCAAATCAGCTACGCCTCAGCATCGTTATGTTCGTGGCAGCCATCTTTTGTTTCAGGAGGTACAAACAAACGTTATCACAATTATGTTGAAACGCTGAACACCTGCAAATAATTTTCAACGTAGTGGTTAATTGAAAAGCTCTGCGGCATACTTCTTGGAACAAGCCAGTCACCTGTTCCCACGCAAAGAGGAGTATATAGAACCATGGTGGATTTCCAGCTGATGAAGTAAAGGATTATTAAAGGAACGGGATGACCATGGGGATCATCGTTAATTCTCTGAAACAGAATCCGCCCTTTTCACCTGCCAAACACATGCCCACTTCTCCTCTCTGGGGATAATAAAAACTAACCAGCGAACTGACAGAGGGCCTGACGCCCCCATCCACATCGACCACACACACAAAAAAAACCGTACCCTCCAGCTACTAATTATAATGCTATCTTGCAAAATTTCCCTGCATTTTAAAACAATGGAAAAATGGTGGTGGGATGATACTTAGAAGAATGGCTTCTTGTCAGTCTCCATAAGAAAAATAGGCAACACCAAGTCGGCTACTCCTCAGCATAGTTATGTCCGTCGCAGCCTTCCTGGGTTTCAGGAGGCACAAACAAACGTTATCACAATTATGGTGAAACGCTGAACACCTGCAAATAATTTTCAACGTACTGGTTAATTGAAAAGCTCTGCGGCATACTTCTTGGAACAAGCCAGTTACCTGTTCCCACGCAAAGAGGAGTATATAGAACCATGCTGGATTTCCAGCTCATGAAGTAAAGGATTATTAAAGGAACGGGATGACCATGGGGATCATCGTTAATTCTCTGAAACAGAATCCGCCCTTTTCACCTGCCAAACACATGCCCACTTCTCCTCTCTGGGGATAATAAAAACTAACCAGCGAACTGACAGAGGGCCTGACGCCCCCATCCACATCGACCACACACACAAAAAAAACCGTACCCTCCAGCTACTAATTATAATGCTATCTTGCAAAATTTCCCTGCATTTTAAAACAATGGAAAAATGGTGGTGGGATGATACTTAGAAGAATGGCTTCTTGTCAGTCTCCATAAGAAAAATAGGCAACACCAAGTCGGCTACTCCTCAGCATAGTTATGTCCGTCGCAGCCTTCCTGGGTTTCAGGAGGCACAAACAAACGTTATCACAATTATGGTGAAACGCTGAACACCTGCAAATAATTTTCAACGTACTGGTTAATTGAAAAGCTCTGCGGCATACTTCTTGGAACAAGCCAGTTACCTGTTCCCACGCAAAGAGGAGTATATAGAACCATGCTGGATTTCCAGCTCATGAAGTAAAGGATTATTAAAGGAACGGGATGACCATGGGGATCATCGTTAATTCTCTGAAACAGAATTCGCCCTTTACACCTGCCAAACACATGCCCACATCTCCTCTCTGGGGATAATAAAAAGTAACCGGCGAACTGACAGAGGGCCTCACCCCCCCATCCACATCGACCACACACAAAAAAAAACCGTACCCTCCTGCTACTAATTATAATGCTAACTTGCAAAATTTCCCTGCATTTTAAAACAATGGAAAAATGGTGGTGGGATGATACTTAGAAGAATGGCTTCTTGTCTGTCTCCACTAACAAAAATAGGCAACACCAAGTCAGCTACTCCTCAGCATAGTTATGTCCGTCGCAGCCTTCTTGGGTTTCAGGAGGCACATACAAACGTTATCAAAATTATGGTGAAACGCTGAAAACCTGCAAATAATTTTCAACGTACTGGTTAATTTGAAAACTCTCCAGCATACTTCTTGGAACAAGCCAGGTACCTGTGCCCACGCATAGAGGAGTATATAGAAACATGGTGGAATCCCAGCTGATGAAGCAAAGTATTCTTAAAGGAATGAGATGACCATGCCGATCCTGTTTAATTCTCTGAAACAGAATCCGCACTTTTCACCGGCCAAACACATGCCCACTACTCTTCTCTGGGGATAATAAAAACAAACCAGCGATCTGACAGAGGGCCTGAACACCCATCCTGACCGACCCCACAAAAACAAAAAAGTACCCTCCAGCTACTAATTATAATGCCAATTTGCAAAATTTCCCTGCATTTTTAAACAATGGAGAAATGATGGTGGGATGATACTTAGAAGAATGGCTTCTTGTCAGTCTCCACTGACAAAAATAGGCAACACCAAATCAGCTACGCCTCGGCATAGTTATGTCCGTAGCAGCCATATTTGGTTTCAGTAGGCACATACACACGTTATCACAATTATGATGAAACGCTGAAAACCTGCAAAGGATTTTCAACATACTAGTTAATTGAAAAGCTCTGAGGAATACTTCTTGGAACAAGCCAGTTTCCTGTGCCCACGCATAGGGAAGTATATAGAACTATGGTGGATTCCCAGCTGATGAAGCAAAGGATTCTTAAAGGAACGGGATTACCATGTGGATCCTGTTTAATTCTCTGAAACAGATCCGCAGTTTTCACCTGCCATACTAATACCCACTTCTCCTCTCTGGGGATAATAAAAACAAACCAGCGAAATGACAGAGGGCCTGGCCAACACATACACACCAACCCCACAGGAAAAAAAAAAAACACACCGTATCCTCCAGCTACTAATTATAATGCTAACTTGCAAAATTTTCCTGCATTTTTAAACAATGGAAAAATGATGGTGAGATGATACTTAGAAGAATGGATTCTTGTCAGTCTCCACTAACAAAAATAGGCAAAACCAAGTGAGCTACGCCTCAGCATCGTTATGTTCGTGGCAGCCATCTTGGGTTTCAGGAGGCACAAACAAACGTTATCACAATTATGGTGAAACGCTGTACACCTGCAAATAATTTTCAACGTAGTGGTTAATTGAAAAGCTCTGCGGCACACTTCTTGGAACAAGCCAGGTACCTGTTCCCACGCAAAGAGGAGTATATAGAACCATGGTCGATTTCCAGCTGATGAAGTAAAGGATTATTAAAGGAACGGGATGAGCATGGGGATCATCGTTAATTCTCTGAAACAGAATCCGCCCTTTTCACCTGCCAAACACATGCCCACTTCTCCTCCCTGGGGATAATAAAAACTAACCAGCGAACTGACAGAGGGCCTGATCCCCCCATCCACATCGACCACACACACAAAAAAAACCGTACCCTCCAGCTACTAATTATAATGCTAACATGCAAAATTTCCCTGAATTTTAAAACAATGGAAAAATGGTGGTGGGATGATACTTAGAAGAATGGCTTCTTGTCAGTCTCCACTAACAAAAATAGGCAACACCAAGTCAGCTACTCCTCAGCATAGTTATGTCCGTCGCAGCCTTCTTGGGTTTCAGGAGGCACAAACAAACGTTATCACAATTATGGTGAAACGCTGAACACCTGCAAATAATTTTCAACGTAGTGGTTAATTGAAAAGCTCTGCGGCATACTTCTTGGAACAAGCCAGTTACCCGTTCCCACGCAAAGAGGAGTATATAGAACCATGGTCGATTTCCAGCTGATGAAGTAAAGGATTATTAAAGGAACGGGATGACCATGGGGATCATCCTTAATTCTCTGAAACAGAATCCGCCCTTTTCACCTGCGAAACACATGCCCACTTCTCCTCTCTGGGTATAATAAAAACTAACCAGCGAACTGACAGAGTGCCTGACCCCGCCATCCACATCGACCACACACAAAAAAAAAACCGTACCCTCCAGCTACTAATTATAATGCTAACATGCAAAATTTCCCTGAATTTTAAAACAATGGAAAAATGGTGGTGGGATGTTACTTAGAAGAATGGCTTCTTGTCATTCTCCACTAAGAAAAATACACAACACCAAGTCAGCTGCTCCTCAGCATAGTTATGTCCGTCGCAGCCTTCTTGGGTTTCAGGAGGCACAAACAAACGTTATCAGAATTATGGTGAAACGCTAAACACCTGCAAATAATTTTCAACGTATTGGTTAATTGAAAAGCTCTGCGGCATACTCCTTGGAACAAGCCAGTTACCTGTTCCCACGCAAAGAGGAGTATATAGAACCATGGTGGATTTCCAGCTGATGAAGTAAAGGATTATTAAAGGATCGGGATGACCATGGGGATCATCGTTAATTCTCTGAAACAGATCCGCAGTTTTCACCTGCCATACTAATACCCACTTCTCCTCTCTGGGGATAATAAAAACAAAGCAGCGAACTGACAGAGGGCCTGACCAACACATCCACACCGACCCCACAGGAAAAAAAAAAACACACCGTATCCTCCAGCTACTAATTATAATTCTAACTTGCAAAATTTCCCTGCATTTTAAAACAATGGAAAAATGGTGGTGGGATGATACTTAGAAGAATGGCTTCTTGTCAGTCTCCACTAACAAAAATAGGCAACACCAAGTCAGCTACTCCTCAGCATAGTTATGTCCGTCGCTGCCTTCTTGGGTTTCAGGAGGCACAAACAAACGTTATCACAATTATGGTGAAACGCTGAACACCTGCAAATAATTTTCAACGTAGTGGTTAATTGAAAAGCTCTGCGGCATACTTCTTGGAACAAGCCAGTTACCTGTTCCCAAGCAAAGAGGAGTATATAGAACCATGGTGGATTTCCAGCTGATGAAGTAAAGGATTATTAAAGGAACGGGATGACCATGGGGATCATCGTTAATTCTCTGGAACAGAATCTGCCCTTTTCACCTGCCAAACACATGCCCACTTCTCCTCTCTGGGAATAATAAAAACTAACCAGCGAACTGACAGAGGGCCTGACCCCCCCATCCACATCGACCACACAGAAAAAAAAAAAAACCGTACCCTCCAGCTACTAAATATAATGCTAACTTGCAAAATTTCCCTGCATTTTAAAACAATGGAAAAATGGTGGTGGGATGATACTTAGAAGAATGGCTTCTTGTCAGTCTCCACTAACAAAAATAGGCAACACCAAGTCAGCTACTCCTCAGCATAGTTATGTCCCTCGCAGCCTTCTTGGGCTTCAGGAGTCACAAACAAACGTTATCACAATTATGCTGAAACGCTGAACACCTGCAAATATTTTCAACGTACTGATTAATTGAAAAGCCCTGCAGCATACTTCTTGGAACAAGCCAGTTACCTGTTCCCACGCAAAGAGGAGAATATAGAACCATGGTGGTTTTCCAGCTCATGAAGTAAAGGATTATTAAAGGAACGGCATGAGCATGGGGATCATCGTTAATTCTCTGAAACAGAATCCGCCCTTTTCACCTGCCAAACACATGGCCACTTCACCTCTCTGGGGATAATAAAAACTAACCAGCGAACTGACAGAGGGCCTGACCCCCCCATCCACATCGACCACACACAGAAAAAAAAAAACCGTACCATCCAGCTACTAATTATAATGCTAACTTGCAAAATTTCCCTGCATTTTAAAACAATGGAAAAATGGTGGTGGGATGATACTTAGAAGAATGGCTTCTTGTCAGTCTCCACTAACAAAAATAGGCAACACCAAGTCAGCTACTCCTCAGCATAGTTATGTCCGTCGCAGCCTTCTTGGGTTTCAGGAGGCACAAACAAACGTTATCAAAATTATGGTGAAACGCTGAACACCTGCAAATAATTTACAACGTAGTGGTTAATTGAAAAGCTCTGCGGCATACTTCTTGGAACAAGCCAGTTACCTGTTCCCACGCAAAGAGGAGTATATAGAAACATGGTGGATTTCCAGCTGATGAAGTAAAGGATTATTAAAGGAACGGGATGACCATGGGTATCATCGTTAATTCTCAGAAACAGAATCCGCCCTGTTCACCTGCCAAACACATGCCCACTTCTCCTCTCTCGGGATAATAAAAACGAACCAGCGAAATGACAGAGGGCCTCACCCCCCCATCCACATCCACCACACAAAAAAAAAAAAAACATACCCTCCAGCTACTAATTATAATGCTGACTTGCAAAATTTCCCTGCATTTTAAAACAATGGAAAAATGGTGGTGGGATCATACTTAGAAGAATGGCTTCTTGTCAGTCTCCACTAACAAAAATCGGCAACACCAAGTCAGCTACGCCTCAGCATAGTTATGTCTGTGGCAGCCATCTTGGGTTTCAAGGCACATACAAACGTTGCCGCAATTATGATGAAACGCTGAAAACCAGAAAATAATTTTCAATGTACTTTTTATTTGAAAAGCTCTGTGGCATACTTCTTGGAACAAGCCAGTAACCTGTGCCCACCCTTACGGGAGTATATAGAACCATGGTGGTTTCCCAGTGGATGAAGCAAAGGATTCTTAAAGGAAGCGGATGACCATTTAGATCCTGTTTAATTCTTTGAAACAGAATCCTCACTTTTCACCTGGCAACAACATGCCCACTTCTCCTCCTTCGGGATAATAAAAACAAACCAGCGAACATCTAGAGGGCCTTGAACCCCCATCCACACTGACCCCACAAAAAAAACCAAAAGTACCCTCCAGCTACTAATTATAATGCTAACTTGCAAAATTTCCCTGCATTTTAAAACAATGGAAAAATGGTGGTGGGATGATACTTAGAAGAATGGCTTCTTGTCAGTCTCCACTAACAAAAATAGGAAACACGAAGTCAGCTACGCCTCAGCATACTTATGTCCTTGGCAGCCATATTGGGTTTCAGGAGACACATACAAACGTTATAGGAATTATGGTGAAACGCTGAAAACCTGTAAATAATTTTCAACGTACTGCTTAATTGAAAAGCTCTGCGGCATACTTCTTGGAACAAGCCAGTTACCTATGCCAACACATAGAGGAGTATATAGAACCATGGTCGATTCCCAGCTGATGAAGCAAAAGTTTCCTAAAGGAACGGGATGAGCATGCGGATCCTGTTCATTCTCTGAAACAGAATCCGAACTTTTCACCTGCCAAACACATGCCCACTTCTCCTCTCTGGGGATAATAAAAACAAACCAGCGAACTGACAGAGGGCCTGACCAACACATCCACACCGATCCTACAGGAAAAAAAAAAAAAAAAAAGACACCGAAGCCTCCAGCTACTAATTAGAATGCTAACTTGCAAAATTTTCCTGCATTTAAAAACAATGGAAAAATGGTGGTGGGATGATACTTAGAAGAATGGCTTCTTGTCAGTCTCCTTAAGAAAAATAGGCAACACCAAATCAGCTACTCCTCAGCATAGTTATGTCCGTCGCAGCCTTCTTGGGTTTCAGGAGGCACAAACAAACGTTATCACAATTATGGTGAAACGCTGAACTCCTGCTAATAATTTTGAACGTACTGCTTAATTGAAAAGCTCTGCGGCATACTTCTTGAAACAAGCCAGTTACCTGTGCCCACACATAGAGGATATATAGAACCATGGTGGATTCCCAGCTGATGAAGCAAAAGTTTCCTAAAGGAAGGGGATGAGCATGCGGATCCTGTTTCATTCTCTGAAACAGAATCCGAACTTTTCACCTGCCAAACACATGCCCACTTCTCCTCTCTGGGGATAATAAAAACTAACCAGCGAAATGACAGAGGGCCTGACCCCCCCATCCACATCGACCACACACACAAAAAAAAAAAACCGTACACTCCAGCTACTAATTATAATGCTAACTTGCAAAATTTCCCTGCGTTTTAAAACAATGGAAAAATGGTGGTGGGATCATACTTAGAATAATGGCTTCTTGTCAGTCTCCACTAACAAAAATAGGCAACACCAAGTCAGCTACTCCTCAGCATAGTTATGTCCGTCGCAGCCTTCTTGGGTTTCAGGAGGCACAAACAAACGTTATCACAATTATGGTGAAACGCTGAACACCTGCAAAAAATTTTCAACGTACTGGTTAATTGAAAAGCTCTGCGGCATACTTCTTGGAACAAGCCAGTTACCTGTTCCCACGCAAAGAGGAGTATAGAGAACCATGGTGGATTTCCAGCTGATGAAGTAAAGGAATATTAAAGGAACGGGATGACCATGGGGATCATCGTTAATTCTCTGAAACAGAATCCGCCCTTTTCACCTGCCAAACACATGCCCACTTCTCCTTTCTGGGGATAATAAAAACAAACCAGCGATCTTACAGAGGGCCTGAACACGCATCCTGACCGACCCCACAAAAAAAAAAAGTACCCTCCAGCTACTAATTATAATGCCAATTTTCAAAATTTCCCTGCATTTTTAAACAATGCAGAAATGATGGTGGGATGATACTTAGAAGAATGGCTTCTTGTCAGTCTCCACTGACAAAAACAGGCAACACCAAGTCAGCTACGCCTCAGCATAGTTATGTCCGTAGCAGCCATATTTGGTTTCAGTAGGCACATACACACGTTATCACAATTATGGTGAAACGCTGAAAACCTGCAAAGGATTTTCAACATACTGGTTAATTGAAAAGCTCTGAGGCATACTTCTTGGAACAAGCCAGTTTCCTGTGATCACGCATAGAGAAGTGTATAGGACCATGGTGGATTCCCAGCTCATGAAGCAAAGGATTCTTAAAGGAACGGGATTACCATGCGAATCCTGTTTAATTCTCTGAAACAGATCCGCAGTTTTCCCCTGCCATACTAATACCCACTTCTCCTCTCTGGGGATAATAAAAACAAACCAGCGAACTGACAGAGGGCCTGACCAACACATCCACACCGACCCCACAGGAAAAAAAAAAAAAACACTGTAGCCTCCAGCTACTAATTATAATGCTAACTTGCAAAATTATCCTGCATTTTTACACAATGGAAAACTGATAGTGAGATGATACTTAGAAGAATGGATTCTTGTCAGTCTCCACTAACAAAAATAGGCAACACCAAGTCAGCTACTCCTCAGCATAGTTATGTCCGTCGCAGCCTTCTTGGGTTTCAGGAGGCACAAACAAACGTTATCACAATTATGGTGAAACGCTGAACACCTGCAAATAATTTTCAACGTACTGGTTAATTGAAAAGCTCTGCGGCATACTTCTTGGAACAAGCCAGTTACCTGTTCCCACCCAAAGAGGAGTATCTAGAACCATGGTGGATTTCCAGCTGATGAAGTTAAGGATTATTAAAGGAATGAAATGACCATGGGGATCATCATTAATTCTCTGAAACAGAATCCGCCCTTTTCACCTGCCAAACACATGCCCACTTGTCCTCTCTGGGGATAATAAAAACTAACCAGCGAACTGACAGAGGGCCTGACCCCCCCATCCACATCGATCACACACAAAAAAAAACGTACCCTCCAGCTACTAATTATAATGCTAACTTGCAAAATTTCCCTTCATTTTAAGACAATGGAAAAACGGTGGTGGGATGATACTTAGAAGAATGGCTTCTTGTCTGTCTCCACTAAAAAAATAGGCAACACCAAGTCAGCTACTCCTCAGCATAGTTATGTCCGTCGCAGCCTTCTTGGGTTTCAGGAGGCACATACAAACGTTATCAAAATTATGGTGAAACGCTGAAAACCTGCAAATAATTTTCAACGTACTGGTTAATTTGAAAACTCTCCAGCATACTTCTTGGAACAAGCCAGGTACCTGTGCCCACGCATAGAGGAGTATATAGAAACATGGTGGAATCCCAGCTGATGAAGCAAAGGATTCTTAAAGGAATGAGATGACCATGCGGATCCTGTTTCATTCTCTGAAACAGAATCCGCACTTTTCACCTGCCAAAAAAATGCCCACTTCTCCTCTCTGGGGATAATAAAAACAAACCAGTGAATTTACAGATGGCCTGAACACCCATCCTGACCGACCCCACAAAAAAAAGTACCCTCCAGCTACTAATTATAATGCCAACTTGCAAAATTTCCCTGCATTTTTAAACAATGGAGAAATGATGGTGGGATGATACTTAGAAGAATGGCTTCTTGTCAGTCTCCACTGACAAAAACAGGCAACACCAAGTCAGCTACGCCTCAGCATAGTTATGTCCATAGCAGCCATATTTGGTTTCAGTAGGCACATACACACGTTATCACAATTATGGTGAAACGCTGAAAACCTGCAAAGGATTTTCAACATACTGGTTAATTGAAAAGCTCTGAGGCATACTTCTTGGAACAAGCCAGTTTCCTGTGCCCACGCATAGAGAAGTATATAGAACCATGGTGGATTCCCAGCTCATGAAGCAAAGGATTCTTAAAGGAACGGGATTAACATGCGGATCCTGTTTAAATCTCTGAAACAGATCCGCAGTTTTCACCTGCCATACTAATACCCACTTCTCCTCTCTGGGGATAATAAAAACAAACCAGCGAACTGACAGAGGGCCTGACCAACACATCCACACCGAACCCACAGGAAAAAAAAAAAAACACCGTAGCCTCCAGCTACTAATTATAATGTTAACTTGCAAAATTTTCCTGCATTTTTAAACAATGGAAAAATGATGGTGAGATGATACTTAGAAGAATGGATTCTTGTCAGTCTCCACTAACAAAAATAGGCAAAACCAAATCAGCTAAGCCTCAGCATCGTTATGTTCGTGGCAGCCATCTTGGGTTTCAGGAGGCACAAACAAACGTTATCACAATTATGGTGAAACGCTGAACACCTGCAAATAATTTTCAACGTAGTGGTTCATTGAAAAGCTCTGCCGCATACTTCTTGGAACAAGCCAGTTACCTGTTCCCACGCAAAGAGGAGTATATAGAACCATGGTGGATTTCCAGCTGATGAAGTAAAGGATTATTAAAGGAATGGGATGACCATGGGGATCACCGTTAATTCTCTGGAACAGAATCCGCCTTTTGCACCTGCCACACACATGCCCACTTCTCCTCTCTGGGGATAATAAAAACAAACCAGCGAACTCACAGAGGGTCTGACGCCCCCATCCACATCGACCACACAAAAAAAAAACCCCTCCCCTCCAGCTACTAATTATAATGCTAACTTGCAAAATTTCCCTGCATTTTAAAACAATGGAAGAATGGTTGTGGGATGATACTTAGAAGAATGGCTTCTTGTCAGTCTCCAGTAACAAAAATAGGCAACACCAAGTCAGCTACTCCTCAGCATAGTTATGTCCGTCGCAGCCTTCTTGGGTTTCAGGAGGCACAAACAAATGTTATCACAATTATGGTGAAACACTGAACACCTGCAAATAATTTTTAATGTAGTGGTTAATTGAAAAGCTGTGCGGCATACTTCTTGGAACAAGCCAGTTACCTGTTCCCACGCAAAGAGGAGTATATAGAACCATGGTGGATTCCCAGCTCATGAAGTAAAGGATTATTAAAGGAACGGGATGACCATGGGGATCATCGTTAATTCTCTGAAACAAAATCCGCCCTTTTCACCTGCCAAACACATGCCCACTTCTCCTCTCTGGGGATAATAAAAACTAACCAGCGAACTGACAGAGGGCCTGACCCTCCCATCCACATCGACCACACACAAAAAAAAAAACCCGTACCCTCCAGCTACTAATTATAATGCTAACTTGCAAAATTTCCCTGCCTTTTAAAACAATGGAAAAATGGTGGTGGGATGATACTTAGAAGAATGGCTTCTTATCAGTCTCCACTAACAAAAATAGGCAACACCAAGTCAGCTACTCCTCAGCATAGTTATGTCCGTGGCAGCCTTCTTGGGTTTCAGGAGGGACAAACAAACGTTATCACAATTATGGTGAAACCCTGAACACCTGCACATAATTTTCAACGTAGTGGTTAATTGAAAAGCTCTGCGGCATACTTCTTGGAACAAGCCAGTTACCTGTTCCCATGCAAAGAGGAGTATATAGATCCATGGTGGATTTTCAACTGATGAAGTAAAGGATTATTAAAGGTACGGGATGACCATGGGGATCATCGTTAATTCTCTGAAACAGAATCTGCCCTTTTCTCCTGCCAAACACATGCCCACCTCTTCTCTCTGGGGATAATAAAAACTAACCAGCGAACTGACAGAGGGCCTGACCCCCCCATCCACATCGACCACACACACAAAAAAACGGTACCCTCCAGCTACTAATTATAATGCTAACTTGCAAAATTTCCCTGCATTTTAAAACAAAGGAAAAATGGTGGTGGGATGATACTTAGAAGAATGGCTTCTTGTCTGTCTCCACTAACATAAATAGGAAACACCAAGTCAGCTACTCCTCAGCATAGTTATGTCCGTCGCAGCCTTCTTGGGTTTCAGGAGGCACATACAAACGTTATCAAAATTATGGTGAAACGCTGAAAACCTGCAAATAATTTTCAACGTAGTGGTTAATTGAAAAGCTCTGCGGCATACTTCTTGGAACAAGCCAGGTACCTGTGCCCACGCATAGAGGAGTATATAGAAACATGGTGGAATCCCAGCTCAGGAAGCAAAGGATTCTTAAAGGAACGGGATTACCATGCGAATCCTGTTTAATTCTCTGAAACAGATCCGCAGTTTTCCCCTGCCATACTAATACCCACTTCTCCTCTCTGGGGATAATAAAAACAAACCAGCGAACTCACAGAGGGCCTGACCAACACATCCACACTGACCGGACAGGAAAAAAAAAAAAAAAACACTGTAGCCTCCAGCTACTAATTTTAATGCTAACTTGCAAAATTATCCTGCATTTTTACACAATGGAAAAATGATGGTGAGATGATACTTAGAAGAATGGATTCTTGTCAGTCTCCACTAACAAAAATAGGCAACACCAAGTCAGCTACTCGTCAGCATAGTTATGTCCGTCGCAGCCTTCTTGGGTTTCAGGAGGCACAAACAAACGTTATCACAATTATGGTGAAACGCTGAACACCTGAAAATAATTTTCATCGTAGTGGTTAATTGAAAAGCTCTGCGGCATACTTCTTGGAACAAGCCACTTACCTGTTCCCACGCAAAGAGGAGTATATAGAACCATGGTGGATTTCCAGCTGATGAAGTTAAGGATTATTAAAGGAACAGGATGACCATGGGGATCATCCTTAATTCTCTGAAACAGAATCCGCCCTTTTCACCCGCCAAACACATGCCCACTTCTCCTCTCTGGGGATAATAAAAACTAACCAGCGAACTGACAGAGGGTCTGATCAACACATCCACATCGACCACACACACAAAAAAAAACTGCACCCTCCAGCTACTAATTATAATGCTAACTTGCAAAATTTCCCTGCATTTTAAAACAATGGAAAAATGGTGGTGGGATGATACTTAGAAGAATGGCTTCTTGTCAGTCTCCACTAACAAAAATAGGCAACACCAAGTCAGCTACTCCTCAGCATAGTTATGTCCGTCACAGCCTTCTTGGGTTTCAGGAGGCACAAAGAAACGTTATCACAATTATGGTGAAACGCTGAACACCTGCAAATAATTTTCAACGTACTGCTTAATTGAAAAGCTCTGCGGCATAGTTCTTGGAACAAGCCAGTTACCTGTTCCCACGCAAAGAGGATTATATAGAACCATTCTGGATTTCCAGCTGATGAAGTAAAGGATTATTAAAGGAACGGGATGACCATGGGGATCATCGTTAATTCTCTGAAACAGAATCCGCCCTTTTCACCTGCCAAACACATGCCCACTTCTCCTCTCTGGGGATAATAAAAACTAACCAGTGAACTGACAGAGGGCCTCATCAACACATCCCCATCGACCACACACACACAAAAAAACCGTACCCTCCAGCTACTAATTATAATGCTAACTTGCAAAATTTCCCTGCATTTTATTTTATTTTATTTTTTTATTTTATTTTTTTTTTTGAGACAGAGTCTCACTCTGTTGCCCAGGCTAGAGTGAGTGCCGTGGCGTTAGCCTAGCTCAGAGCAACCTCAAACTCCTGAGCTCAAGCGATCCTTCTGTCTCAGCCTCCCGAGTAGCTGGGACTACAGGCATGCGCCACCATGCCCGGCTAATTTTTTTTTCTATATAATTTTTAACTGTCCATATAACTTCTTTCTATTTTTAGTAGAAATGGGGTCTCACTCTTGCTCAGGCTGGTCTCGAACTCCTGAGCTCAAACGATCCGCCCACCTCGGCCTCCCAGAGTGCTAGGATTACAGGCGTGAGCCACCGCGCCCGGCCTGCATTTTAAAACAATGGAAAAATGGTGGTGGGATGATACTTAGAAGAATGGCTTCTTGTCAGTCTCCACTAACAAAAATAGGCAACACCAAGTCAGCTACTCCTCAGCATAGTTATGTCCGTCGCAGCCTTCTTGGGTTTCAGGAGGCACAAACAAACGTTATCACAATTATGGTCAAACGCTGAAAACCTGCAAATAATTTTCAACGTACTGGCTAATTGAAAAGCTCTGCGGCATACCTCTTGGAACAAGTCAGTTACCTGTTTCCAGCAAAGAGGAGTATATAGAACCATGGTGGATTTCCAGCTGATGAAGTAAAGGATTATTAAAGGAACGGGATGACCATGGGGATCATCGTTAATTCTCTGAAACAGAATCCGCCCTTTTCACCTGCCAAACACATCCCCACTTCTCCTCTCTGGGGATAATAAAAACTAACCAGCGAACTGACAGAGGGCCTGACACCCCTATCCACATCGACCACACACACAAAAAAAACCGTACCCTCCAGCTACTAATTATAATGCTAACTTGCAAAATTTCACTGCCTTTGAAAACAATGGAAAAATGGTGGTGGGATGATACTTAGAAGAATGGCTTCTTGTCAGTCTCCACTAACAAAAATAGGCAACACCAAGTCAGCTACTCCTCAGCATTGTTATGTCCGTCGCAGCCTTCTTGGGTTTCAGGAGGCACAAACAAATGTTATCACAATTATGGTGAAACGCTGAACACCTGCAAATAATTTTCAACGTACTGGTTAATTTAAAAGCTCTGCGGCATACTTCTTGGAACAAGCCAGTTACCTGTTCCAACGCAAAGAGGAGTATATAGAACCATGGTGAATTTCCAGCTGATGAAGTAAAGGATTATTAAAGGAACGGGATGACCATGGGGATCATCGTTAATTCTCTGAAACAGAATCCGCCCGTTTCACCTGCCAAACACATGCCCACTTCTCCTCTCTGGGGATAATAAAAACTAACCAGCGAACTGACAGAGGGCCTGACACCCGCATCCACATCGACCACACACACAAAAAAAATAAAACCGCACCCTCCAGCTACTAATTATAATGCTAACTTGCAAAATTTCCCTGCCTTTTAAAACAATGGAAAAATGGTGGTGGGATGATACTTAGAAGAATGGCTTCTTGTCTGTCTCCACTAACAAAAATAGGCAACACCAAGTCAGCTACTCCTCAGCATAGTTATGTCCGTCGCAGCCTTCTTGGGTTTCAGGAGGCACAAACAAACGTTATCACAATTATGGTGAAACGCTGAACACCTGCAAATAATTTTCAACGTACTGGTTAATTGAAAAGCTCTGCGGCATATTTCTTGGAACAAGCCAGTTTCCTGTTCCCACGCAAAGAGGAGTATATAGAACCATGGTGCATTTCCAGCTGATGAAGTAAAGGATTATTAAAGGAACGGGATGACCATGGGGATCATCGTTAATTCTCTGAAACAGAATCCGCCTTTTTCACCTGCCAAACACATGCCCACTTCACCTCTCTGGGGATAACAAAAACTAACCAGGGAACTGACAGAGGGCCTGACTCCCCCATCCACATCGACCACACACCAAAAAAAAAAAAACCGTACCCTCCAGCTACTAATTAAAATGCTAACTTGCAAAATTTTCCTGCATTTAAAACAATGGAAAAATGGTGGTGGGATGAAACTTAGAAGAATGGCTTCTTGTCAGTCTCCACTGACAAAAATAGGCAACACCAAGTCAGCTACGCCTCAGCATAGTTATGTCCGTAGCAGCCATATTTGGTTTCAGTAGGCACATACACACGTTATCACAATTATGGTGAAACGCTGAAAACCTGCAAAGGGTTTTCAACATACTGGTTAATTGAAAAGCTCTGAGGCATACTTCTTGGAACAACCCAGTTTCCTGTGCCCACGCATAGAGATGTATATAGAACCATGGTGGATTCCCAGCTCATGAAGCAAAGGATTCTTAAAGGAACGGGATTACCATGCGGATCCTGTTTAAATCTCTGAAACAGAATACGCACTTTTCACCTGCCAAACGCATGCCCACTTCTACTCTCTGGGGATAATAAAAACTAACCAGCGAACTGACGGAGGGCCTGACCCCCCCATCCACATGGACCACACACACAAAAAAAACCGTACCCTCCAGCTACTAATTATAATGCTAACTTGCAAAATTTCCCTGCATTTTTAAACAATGGAAAAATGGTGGTGGGATGATACTTAGAAGAATGGCTTCTTGTCAGTCTCCACTAACAAAAATAGGCAACACCAGTCAGCTACTCCTCAGCATCGTTATGTCCGTCGCAGCCTTCTTGGGTTTCAGGAGGCACATACAAACGTTATCACAATTATGGTGAAACGTTGAAAACCTGCAAATAATTTTCAACGTAGTGGTTAATTGAAAAGCTCTGCGGCATACTTCTTGGAACAAGCCAGTTACCTGTTCCCACGCAAAGAGGAGTATATAGAACCATGGTGGATTTCCAGCTGATGAAGTAAAGGATTATTAAAGGAACGGGATGACCATGGGGATCATCGTTAATTCTCTGAAACAGAATCTGCGCTTTTCACCTGCCAAACACATGCCCAGTTCTCCTCTCTGGGGATAATAAAAACAAACCAGTGAATTGACAGATGGCCTGACCAACCCATCCACACTGACCCCACAAAAAAAAAAAAAAAAGTACCCTCCAGCTACTAATTATAATGCTAACTTGCAAAATTTCCCTGCATTTTTAAACAATGGAAAAATGATGGTGGGATGCTTCCTAGAAGAATGGCTTCTTGTCAGTCTCCACTGACAAAAATAGGCAACACGAAGTCAGCTACGCCCAGCATACTTATGTCCTTGGCAGCCATATTGGGTTTCAGGAGACACATACACACGTTATCACTATTATGGTGAAACGCTGAAAACGTGCAAAGGATATTCAACATACTGGTTAATTGAAAAGCTCTGCGGCATACTTCTTGGAACAAGCCAGTTTCCTGTGCCCACGCATAGAGAAGTATATAGAACCATGGTGGATTCCCAGCTCATGAAGCAAAGGATTCTTAAAGGAACGGGATTGCCATGCGGATCCTGTTTAGTTCTCTGAAACAGATCGGAAGTTTTCACCTGCCATACTAATACCCACTTCTCCTCTCTGGGGATAATAAAAACAAACCAGCGAACTGACAGAGGGCCTGACCAACACATCCACACCGACTCCACAGGAAAAAAAAAAAAAACACCGTAGCCTCCAGCTACTAATTATAATGCTAACTTCCAAAATTTTCCTGCATTTTTAAACAATGGAAAAATGATGGTGAGATGATACTTAGAAGAATGGATTCTTGTCAGTTTCCACTAACAAAAATAGGCAAAACCAAGTCAGCTACGCCTCAGCATAGTTATGTTCGTGACAGCCTTCTTGGGTTTCAGGAGGCACAAACAAACGTTATCACAATTATGGTGAAACGCTGAACACCTGCAAATAATTTTCAACGTACTGGTTAATTGAAAAGCTCTGCGGCATACTTCTTGGAACAAGCCAGTTACCTGTTCCCACGCAAAGAGGAGTATATAGAACCATGGTGGATTTCCAGCTGATGAAGTTAAGGATTATTAAAGGAACGGGATGACCATGGGGATCATCGTTAATTCTCTGAAACAGAATCCGCCCTTTTCACCTGCCAAACACATGCCCACTTCTCCTCTAGGGATAATAAAAACTAACCAGCTAACCGACAGAGGACCTGACCCCCCCATCCACATCGACCACACACAAAAATAAAACCGTACCCTCCAGCTACTAATTATAATGCTAACTTCCAAAATTTCCCTTCATTTTTAACCAACGGAAAACTGATGGCGGCATGATACTTAGAAGAATGGCTTCTTGTCAGTCTCCACTAACAAAAATCGGTAAAACCAAGTCAGCTACGCCTCAGCATAGTTATGTCTGTGGCAGCCATCTTGGGTTTCAAGGCACATACAAACGTTGTCGCAATTATGATGAAACGCTGAACACCTGCAAATAATTGTCAATGTACTTTTTATTTGAAAAGCTCTGTGCCATACTTCTTGGAACAAGCCAGTAACCTGTGCCCACCCATACGGGAGTATATAGAACCATGGTGGTTTCCCAGCTGATGAAGCAAATGATTCTTAAAGGAAGCGGATGACCATGCGGATCCTGTTTAATTCTTTGAAACAGAATCCGCACTTTTCACCTGCCAACAACATGCCCACTTCTCCTCTCTGGGGATAATAAAAACAAACCAGCGAACATCTAGAGGGCCTTGCACCCCCATCCACACCGACCTCACAAAAAAAAAAAAGTACCCTCCAGCTACTAATTATAATACTAACTTGCAAAATTTCCCTGCGTTTTAAAACAATGGAAAAATGGTGGTGAGATGATACTTAGAAGAATGGCTTCTTGTCAGTCTCTACTGACAAAAATAGACAACACCAAGTCAGCTACGCCTCAGCATAGTTATGTCCGTAGCAGCCATATTTGGTTTCAGTAGGCACCTACACACTTTATCACAATTATGGTGAAACGCTGAAAACCTGCAAAGGATTTTCAACATACTGGTTAATTGAAAAGCTCTGAGGCATACTTCTTGGAACAAGGCAGTTTCCTGTGCCCACGCATAGAGAAGTATATAGAACCATGGTGGATACCCAGCTCATGAAGCAAAGGATTCTTAAAGGAACGGGATTACCATGCGGATCCTGTTTAATTCTCTGAAACAGATCCGCAGTTTTCACCTGCCATACTAATAACCACTTCTCCTCTCTGGGGATAATAAAAACAAACCAGCGAACTGACAGAGGGCCTGACCAACACATCCACACCGACCCCACAGGAAAAAAAAAAAAAAACACCGTAGCCTCCAGCTACTAATTATAATGCTAACTTGCAAAATTTTCCTGCATTTTTAAACAATGGAAAAATGATGGTGAGATGATACTTAGAAGAATGGATTCTTGTCAGTCTCCACTAACAAAAATAGGCAAAACCAAGTCAGCTACGCCTCAGCATAGTTATGTTCGTGGCAGCCATCTTGGGTTTCAGGAGGCACAAACAAACGTTATCACAATTATGGTGAAACGCTGAACACCTGCAAATAATTTTCAACTTACTCGTTAATTGAAAAGCTCTGCGGCATACTTCTTGGAACAAGCCAGTTACCTGTTCCCACGCAAAGAGGAGTATATAGAACCATGGTGGATTTCCAGCTGATGAAGTAAAGGATTATTAAAGGAACGGGATAGGCATGGGGATCATCGTTAATTCTCTGAAACAGAATCCGCCCATTTCACCTGCCAAACACATGCCCACTTCTCCTCTCTGGGGATAATAAAAACTAACCAGCGAACTGACACAGGGCCTGACCCCCCCATCCACCTCGACCACACACAAAAAAAAAACCGTACCCTCCAGCTACTAATTATAATGCTAACTTCCAAAATTTCCCTTCATTTTTAACCAACGGAAAAATGATGGCGGCGTGATACTTAGAAGAATGGCTTCTTGTCAGTCTCCACTAACAAAAATAGGCAACACCACGTCAGCTACGCCTCAGCATAGTTATGTCTGTGGCAGCCAACTTGGGTTTCAAGGCACATACAAACGTTGTCGCAATTATGATGAAACGCTGAACACCTGGAAATAATTTTCAATGTACTTTTTATTTGAAAAGCTCTGTGGCATACTTCTTGGTACAAGCCAGTAACCTGTGCCCACCCATACGGGAGTATATAGAACCATGGTGGTTTCCCAGCTGATGAAGCAAAGGATTCTTAAAGGAAGCGGATGACCATGCGGATCCTGTTTAATTCTTTGAAACAGAATCCGCACTTTTCACCTGCCAACAACATGCCCACTTCTCCTCTCTGGGGATAATAAAAACTAACCAGCGAACTGACAGAGGGCCTTGCACCCCCATCCACACCGACCCCACAAAAAAAAAAAAAGTACCCTCCAGCTACTAATTATAATGCTAACTTGTAAAATTTCCCTGCATTTTTAAACAATGGAAAAATGATGGTGGGATGATACTTAGAAGAATGGCTTCTTTTCACTCTCCACTAACCAAAATAGGCAACACGAAGTCAGCTACGCCTCAGCATACTTATGTCCTTGGCAGCCATATTGGGTTTCAGGAGACACATAGAAACGTTATAAGAATTATCGTGAAACACTGAAAACCTGCAAATGATTTTCAACGTACTGCTTAATTGAAAAGCTCTACGGCATACTTCTTGGAACAAGCCAGTTTCCTGTGCCCACACATAGAGGAGTATATAGAACCATGGTGGATTCCCAGCTGATGAAGCAAAAGTTTCCTAAAGGAACGGGATGAGCATGCGGATCCTGTTTCATTCTCTGAAACAGAATCAAAACTTTTCACCTGCCAAACACATGCCCACTTCTCCTCTCTGGGGATAATAAAAACAAACCAGCGAACTGACAGAGGGCCTGACCAACACATCCACACCGACCCCACAGGAAAAAAAAAAAAAAAACCCCGTAGCCTCCAGCTACTAATTATAATGCTAACTTGCAAAATTTCCCTGCATTTTTAAACAATGGAAAAATGATGGTGAGATGATACTTAGAAGAATGGATTCTTGTCAGTCTCCACTAACAAAAATAGGCAACACCAAGTCAGCTACGCCTCAGCATAGTTATGTCCGTCGCAGCCGTCTTGGGTTTCAGGAGGCACAAACAAACGTTATCATAATTATGGTGAAACGCTGAACACCTGCAAATAATTTTCAACGTAGTGGTTAATTGAAAAGCTCTGCGGCATACTTCTTGGAACAAGCCACTTACCTCTTCCCACGCAAAGAGGAGTATATAGAACCATGGTGGATTTCCAGCTGATGAAGTAAAGGATTATTAAAGGAACGGGATGACCATGGGGATCATCGTTAATTCTCTGAAACAGAATCCGCCTTTTTCACCTGCCAAACACATGCCCACCTCACCTCTCTGGGCATAATAAAAACTAACCAGCGAACTGACAGAGGGCCTGACCCCCCCATCCACATCGACCACACACACACAAAAAAAAAAACCGTACCCTCCAGGTACTAATTATAATGCTAACTTGCAAAATTTCCCTGCATTTTAAAACAATGGAAAAATGGTGGTGGGATGATACTTAGAAGAATGGCTTCTTGTCAGTCTCCACTAACAAAAATAGGCAACACCAAGTCAGCTACTCCTCAGCATAGTTATGTCCGTCGCAGCCTTCTTGGGTTTCAGGAGGCACAAACAAACGTTATCACAATTATGGTGAAATGCTGAACACCTGCAAATAATTTTCAACGTAGTGGTTAATTCAAAAGCTCTGCGACATAATTCTTGGAACAAGCCAGTTACCTGTTCCCACGCAAAGTGGAGTATATACAACCATGGTGGATTTCCAGCTGATGAAGTGAAGGATTATTAAAAGAACGGGATGACAATGGGGATCATCGTTAATTCTCTGAAACAGAATCCGGCCTTTTCACCTGCCAAACACATGCCCACTTCTCCTCTCTGGGGATAACAAAAACTAACCAGCGAACTGACAGAGGGCCTGACCCCCCCATCCACATCGACCACACAAAAAAAAAAAACCGTACCGTCCAGCTACTAATTATAATGCTAACTTGCAAAATTTCCCTGCATTTTAAAACAATGGAAAAATGGTGGTGGGATGATACTTAGAAGAATGGCTTCTTGTCGGTCTCCACTAACAAAAATAGGCAACACCAAGTCAGCTACTCCTCAGCATAGTTATGTCCGTCGGAGCCTTCTTGGGTTTCAGGGGGCACATACAAACGTTATCAAAATTATGGTGAAACGCTGAAAACCTGCATATAATTTTCAACGTACTAGTTAATTTGAAAACTCTCCAGCATACTTCTTGGAACCAGCCAGGTACCTGTGCCCACGCATAGAGGAGTAAATAGAAACATGGTGGAATCCCAGCTGATGAAACAAAGGATTCTTAAAGGAATGAGATGACCATGCGGATCCTGTTTAATTCTCTGAAAGAGAATCCGCACTTTTCACCTGCCAAACACATGCCCACTACTCTTCTCTGGGGATAATAAAAACAAACCAGGGATCTGACAGAGGGCATGAACACCCATCCTGACGAACCCCACAAAAAAAAAAGTACCCTCCAGCTACTAATTATAATGGCAATTTGCAAAATTTCCCTGCATTTTTAAACAATGGAGAAATGATGGTGGTATGATACTTAGAAGTATGGCTTCTTGTCAGTCTCCACTAACAAAAATAGGCAACACCAAGTCAGCTACTCCGCAGCATAGTTATGTCCGTCGCAGCCTTCTTGTGTTTCAGGAGGCACAAACAAACGTTATCACAACTATGGTGAAATGCTGAACACCTGCAAATAATTTTCAACGTAGTGGTTAATTCAAAACCTCTGCGGCATACTTCTTGGAACAAGCCAGTTACCTGTTCCCACGCAAAGTGGAGTATATACAACCATGGTGGATTCCCATCTGATGAAGTAAAGGATTATTAAAGGAATGGGATGACCACGGGGATCATCGTTAATTCTCTGAAACAGAATCCGCCCTTTTCACCTGCCAAACACATGCCCCCTTCTCCTCTCTGGGGATAATAAAAACTAACCAGCGAACTGACAGAGGGCCTGACGCCCCCCATCCACATCGACCACACAGACAAAAGAAACCGTACCCTCCAGCTACTAATTATAATGCTAACTTGCAAAATTTCCTGCATTTTAAAACAATGGAAAAATGGTGGTGGGATGATACTTAGAAGAATGGCTTCTTGTCAGTCTCCACTAACAAAAATAGGCAACACCAAGTCAGCTACGCCTCAGCATAGTTATGTCCGTTGCAGCCTTCTTGGGTTTCAGGAGGCACAAACAAACGTTATCACAATTATGGTGAAACGCTGAACACCTGCAAATAATTTTCAACGTACTGGTTAATTTGAAAATTCTCCAGCATACTTCTTGGAACAAGCCAGGTACCGGTGCCCACGCATAGAGGAGTATATAGAAACATGGTGGAATCCCAGCTGATGAAGCAAAATATTCTTAAAGGAATGAGATGACCATTCGGATCCTGTTTAATTCTCTGAAACAGAATCCGCACTTTTCACCTGCCAAACACATTCCCACTACTCTTCTCTGGGGATAATAAAAACAAACCAGCGATCTTACAGAGGGCCTGAACACCCATCCTGACCGACCCCACAAAAAAAAAAGTACCCTACAGCTACTAATTATAATGCCAATTTGCAAAATTACCCTGCATTTTAAAACAATGGAGAAATGATGGTGGGATGATACTTAGAAGAATGGCTTCTTGTCAGTCTCCACTGACAAAAATAGGCAACACCAAGTCAGCTACGCCTCAGCATAGTTATGTCCGGAGCAGCCATATTTGGTTTCAGTAGGCACATACACACGTTATCACAATTATGGTGAAACGCTGAAAACCTGCAAAGGATTTTCAACATACTGGTTAATTGAAAAGCTCTGAGGCATACTTCTTGGAACAAGCCAGTTTCCTGTGCCCACGCATAGAGAAGTATATAGAACCATGGTGGATACCCAGCTCATGAAGCAAAGGATTCTTAAAGGAACGGGATTACCATGCGGATCCTGTTTAATTCTCTGAAACAGATCCGCAGTTTTCACCTGCCATACTAATAACCACTTCTCCTCTCTGGGGATAATAAAAACAAACCAGCGAACTTACACAGGGCCTGACCAACACATCCACACCGACCCCACAGGAAAAAAAAAAAAAAACACCGTAGCCTCCAGCTACTAATTATAATGCTAACTTGCAAAATTTTCCTGCATTTTTAAACAATGGAAAAATGATGGTGAGATGATACTTAGAAGAATGGATTCTTGTCAGTCTCCACTAACAAAAATAGGCAAAACCAAGTCAGCTACGCCTCAGCATAGTTATGTTCGTGGCAGCCATCTTGGGTTTCAGGAGGCACAAACAAACGTTATCACAATTATGGTGAAACGCTGAACACCTGCAAATAATTTTCAACTTACTCGTTAATTGAAAAGCTCTGCGGCATACTTCTTGGAACAAGCCAGTTACCTGTTCCCACGCAAAGAGGAGTATATAGAACCATGGTGGATTTCCAGCTGATGAAGTAAAGGATTATTAAAGGAACGGGATAGGCATGGGGATCATCGTTAATTCTCTGAAACAGAATCCGCCCATTTCACCTGCCAAAAACATGCCCACTTCTCCTCTCTGGGGATAATAAAAACTAACCAGCGAACTGACACAGGGCCTGACCCCCCCATCCACCTCGACCACACACAAAAAAAAAACCGTACCCTCCAGCTACTAATTATAATGCTAACTTCCAAAATTTCCCTTCATTTTTAACCAACGGAAAAATGATGGCGGCGTGATACTTAGAAGAATGGCTTCTTGTCAGTCTCCACTAACAAAAATAGGCAACACCACGTCAGCTACACCTCAGCATAGTTATGTCTGTGGCAGCCAACTTGGGTTTCAAGGCACATACAAACGTTGTCGCAATTATGATGAAACGCTGAACACCTGGAAATAATTTTCAATGTACTTTTTATTTGAAAAGCTCTGTGGCATACTTCTTGGTACAAGCCAGTAACCTGTGCCCACCCATACGGGAGTATATAGAACCATGGTGGTTTCCCAGCTGATGAAGCAAAGGATTCTTAAAGGAAGCGGATGACCATGCGGATCCTGTTTAATTCTTTGAAACAGAATCCGCACTTTTCACCTGCCAACAACATGCCCACTTCTCCTCTCTGGGGATAATAAAAACTAACCAGCGAACTGACAGAGGGCCTTGCACCCCCATCCACACCGACCCCACAAAAAAAAAAAAAGTACCCTCCAGCTACTAATTATAATACTAACTTGCAAAATTTCCCTGCATTTTAAAACAATGGAAAAATGGTGGTGGGATGATACTTAGAAGAATGGATTCTTGTCAGTCTCCACTAACAAAAATAGGCAAAACCAAGTCAGCTACTCCGCAGCATAGTTATGTCCATCGCAGCCTTCTTGGGTTTCAGGAGGCACAAACAAACGTTATCACAATTATGGTGAAACGCTGAACACCTGCAAATAATTTTCAACGTAGTGGTTAATTCAAAAGCTCTGTGGCATACTTCTTGGAACACGCCAGTTACTTGTTCACACGCAAAGAGGAGTATATAGAACAATGGTGGATTTCCAGCTGATGAAGTTAAGGATTATTAAAGGAACGGGATGACCATGGGGATTATCGTTAATTCTCTGAAACAGAATCCGCCCTTTTCACCTGCCAAACACATGCCCACTTCTCCTCTCTGGGGATAATAAAAACTAACCAGTGAACTGACAGAGGGCCTGACCCCCCCATCCACATCGACCACACACAAAAAAATACCGCACCCTCCAGCTACTAATTATAATGCCCACTTGCAAAATTTCCCTGCATTTTAAAACAATGGAAAAATGGTGGTGGGATGATACTTAGAAGAATGGCTTCTTGTCAGTCTCCACTAACAAAAATAGGCAACACCAAGTCAGCTACTCGTCAGCATAGTTATGTCCGTCGCAGCCTTCTTGGGTTTCAGGAGGCACATACAAACGTTATCAAAATTATGGTGAAACGCTGAAAACCTGCAAATAATTTTCAACGTACTGGTTAATTTCAAAACTCTCCAGCATACTTCTTGGAACAAGCCAGGTACCTGTGCCCACGCATAGAGGAGTATATAGAAACATGGTGGAATCCCAACTGATGAAGCAAAGGATTCTTAAAGGAATGAGATGACCATGTGCATCCTGTTTAATTCTCTGAAACAGAATCCGCACTTTTCACCTGCCAAACACATGCCCACTTCTTCTCTCTGGGGATAATAAAAACAAACCAGTGAATTGACAGATGGCCTGACCAACCCATCCACACTGACCCCACACAAAAAAAAAAAGTACCCTCCAGCTACTAATTATAATGCTAACTTGTAAAATTTCCCTGCATTTTTAAACAATGGAAAAATGATGGTGGGATGATACTTAGAAGAATGGCTTCTTGTCACTCTCCACTAACCAAAATAGGCAACACGAAGTCAGCTACGCCTCAGCATACTTATGTCCTTGGCAGCCATATTGGGTTTCAGGAGACACATAGAAACGTTATAAGAATTATCGTGAAACACTGAAAACCTGCAAATAATTTTCAACGTACTGCTTAATTGAAAAGCTCTACGGCATACTTCTTGGAACAAGCCAGTTTCCTGTGCCCACACATAGAGGAGTATATAGAACCATGGTGGATTCCCAGCTGATGAAGCAAAAGTTTCCTAAAGGAACGGGATGAGCATGCGGATCCTGTTTCATTCTCTGAAACAGAATCAAAACTTTTCACCTGCCAAACACATGCCCACTTCTCCTCTCTGGGGATAATAAAAACAAACCAGCGAACTGACAGAGGGCCTGACCAACACATCCACACCGACCCCACAGGAAAAAAAAAAAAAAAACCCCGTAGCCTCCAGCTACTAATTATAATGCTAACTTGCAAAATTTTCCTGCATTTTTAAACAATTCAAAAATGATGGTGAGATGATACTTAGAAGAATGGATTCTTGTCAGTCTCCACTAACAAAAATAGGCAACACCAAGTCAGCTACGCCTCAGCATAGTTATGTCCGTCGCAGCCGTCTTGGGTTTCAGGAGGCACAAACAAACGTTATCATAATTATGGTGAAACGCTGAACACCTGCAAATAATTTTCAACGTAGTGGTTAATTGAAAAGCTCTGCGGCATACTTCTTGGAACAAGCCACTTACCTCTTCCCACGCAAAGAGGAGTATATAGAACCATGGTGGATTTCCAGCTGATGAAGTAAAGGATTATTAAAGGAACGGGATGACCATGGGGATCATCGTTAATTCTCTGAAACAGAATCCGCCTTTTTCACCTGCCAAACACATGCCCACCTCACCTCTCTGGGCATAATAAAAACTAACCAGCGAACTGACAGAGGGCCTGACCCCCCCATCCACATCGACCACACACACACAAAAAAAAAAAACCGTACCCTCCAGGTACTAATTATAATGCTAACTTGCAAAATTTCCCTGCATTTTAAAACAATGGAAAAATGGTGGTGGGATGATACTTAGAAGAATGGCTTCTTGTCAGTCTCCACTAACAAAAATAGGCAACACCAAGTCAGCTACTCCTCAGCATAGTTATGTCCGTCGCAGCCTTCTTGGGTTTCAGGAGGCACAAACAAACGTTATCACAATTATGGTGAAATGCTGAACACCTGCAAATAATTTTCAACGTAGTGGTTAATTCAAAAGCTCTGCGACATAATTCTTGGAACAAGCCAGTTACCTGTTCCCACGCAAAGTGGAGTATATACAACCATGGTGGATTTCCAGCTGATGAAGTGAAGGATTATTAAAAGAACGGGATGACAATGGGGATCATCATTAATTCTCTGAAACAGAATCCGGCCTTTTCACCTGCCAAACACATGCCCACTTCTCCTCTCTGGGGATAACAAAAACTAACCAGCGAACTGACAGAGGGCCTGACCCCCCCATCCACATCGACCACACACACAAAAAAAACCGTACCGTCCAGCTACTAATTATAATGCTAACTTGCAAAATTTCCCTGCATTTTAAAACAATGGAAAAATGGTGGTGGGATGATACTTAGAAGAATGGCTTCTTGTCGGTCTCCACTAACAAAAATAGGCAACACCAAGTCAGCTACGCCTCAGCATAGTTAGGTCCGTCGCAGTCCTCTTGGGTTTCAGGGGGCACATACAAACGTTATCAAAATTATGGTGAAACGCTGAAAACCTGCATATAATTTTCAACGTACTAGTTAATTTGAAAACTCTCCAGCATACTTCTTGGAACCAGCCAGGTACCTGTGCCCACGCATAGAGGAGTAAATAGAAACATGGTGGAATCCCAGCTGATGAAACAAAGGATTCTTAAAGGAATGAGATGACCATGCGGATCCTGTTTAATTCTCTGAAAGAGAATCCGCACTTTTCACCTGCCAAACACATGCCCACTACTCTTCTCTGGGGATAATAAAAACAAACCAGGGATCTGACAGAGGGCATGAACACCCATCCTGACGAACCCCACAAAAAAAAAGTACCCTCCAGCTACTAATTATAATGCCAATTTGCAAAATTTCCCTGCATTTTTAAACAATGGAGAAATGATGGTGGTATGATACTTAGAAGTATGGCTTCTTGTCAGTCTCCACTAACAAAAATAGGCAACACCAAGTCAGCTACTCCGCAGCATAGTTATGTCCGTCGCAGCCTTCTTGTGTTTCAGGAGGCACAAACAAACGTTATCACAATTATGGTGAAACGCTGAACACCTGCAAATATTTTTCAACGTACTGCTTAATTGAAAAGCTCTGCGGCATACTTCTTGGAACGAGCCAGTTACCTGTTCCCACGCAAAGAGGAGTATATAGAACCATGGTGGATTTCCAGCTGATGAAGTAAAGGATTATTAAAGTAACGGGATGACCATGGGGATCATCGTTAATTCTCTGAAACAGAATCCGCCCTTTTCACCTGCCAAACACATGCCCACTTCTCCTCTCTGGGGATAATAAAAACTAACCAACGAACTGACAGAGGGCCTGACCCCCTAACCCACATCGACTACACACAAAAAAAAAAAACCGTACCCTCCAGCTACTAATTATATTGGTAACTTGCAAAATTTCCCTGCAATTTAAAACAATGGAAAAATGGTGGTGGGATGATACTTAGAACAATGGCTTCTTGTCAGTCTCCACTAACAAAAATAGGCAACACCAAGTCAGCTACTCCTCAGCATAGTTATGTCCGTCGCAGCCTTCTTGGGTTTCAGGAGGCACAAACAAACGTTATCACAACTATGGTGAAATGCTGAACACCTGCAAATAATTTTCAACGTAGTGGTTAATTCAAAACCTCTGCGGCATACTTCTTGGAACAAGCCAGTTACCTGTTCCCACGCAAAGTGGAGTATATACAACCATGGTGGATTCCCAGCTGATGAAGTAAAGGATTATTAAAGGAATGGGATGACCACGGGGATCATCGTTAATTCTCTGAAACAGAATCCGCCCTTTTCACCTGCCAAACACATGCCCCCTTCTCCTCTCTGGGGATAATAAAAACTAACCAGCGAACTGACAGAGGGCCTGACCCCCCCCATCCACATCGACCACACAGACAAAAGAAACCGTACCCTCCAGCTACTAATTATAATGCTAACTTGCAAAATTTCCCTGCATTTTAAAACAATGGAAAAATGGTGGTGGGATGATACTTAGAAGAATGGCTTCTTGTCAGTCTCCACTAACAAAAATAGGCAACACCAAGTCAGCTAAGCCTCAGCATAGTTATGTCCATCGCAGCCTTCTTGGGTTTCAGGAGGCACAAACAAACGTTATCACAATTATGGTGAAACGCTGAACACCTGCAAATAATTTTCAACGTACTGGTTTATTTGAAAATTCTCCAGCATACTTCTTGGAACAAGCCAGGTACCGGTGCCCACGCATAGAGGAGTATATAGAAACATGGTGGAATCCCAGCTGATGAAGCAAAATATTCTTAAAGGAATGAGATGACCATTCGGATCCTGTTTAATTCTCTGAAACAGAATCCGCACTTTTCACCTGCCAAACACATTCCCACTACTCTTCTCTGGGGATAATAAAAACAAACCAGCGATCTTACAGAGGGCCTGAACACCCATCCTGACCGACCCCACAAAAAAAAAAGTACCCTACAGCTACTAATTATAATGCCAATTTGCAAAATTACCCTGCATTTTAAAACAATGGAGAAATGATGGTGGGATGATACTTAGAAGAATGGCTTCTTGTCAGTCTCCACTGACAAAAATAGGCAACACCAAGTCAGCTACGCCTCAGCATAGTTATGTCCGGAGCAGCCATATTTGGTTTCAGTAGGCACATACACACGTTATCACAATTATGGTGAAACGCTGAAAACCTGCAAAGGATTTTCAACATACTGGTTAATTGAAAAGCTCTGAGGCATACTTCTTGGAACAAGCCAGTTTCCTGTGCCCACGCATAGAGAAGTATATAGAACCATGGTGGATTCCCAGCTCATGAAGCAAAGGATTCTTAAAGGAACGGGATTACCATGCGGATCCTGTTTAATTCTCTGAAACAGATCCGCAGTTTTCACCTGCCATACTAATACCCACTTCTCCTCTCTGGGGATAATAAAAACAAACCAGCGATCTTTCAGAGGGCCTGACCCCCGCATCCACATCGACCACACAGAAAAAAAAACCATACCCTCCAGCTACTAAATATAATGCTAACTTGCAATATTTCCCTGCATTTTAAAACAATGGAAAAATGGTGGTGGGATGATACTTAGAAGAATGGCTTCTTGTCTGTCTCCACTAACAAAAATAGGCAAGACCAAGTCAGTTATTCCTCAGCATAGTTATGTCCGTCGCAGTCTTCTTGGGTTTCAGGAGGCACAAACAAACGTTATCACAATTATGGTGAAACGCTGAACACCTGCAAATAATTTTCAACGTAGTGGTTAATTGAAAAGCTCTGCGGCATACTTCTTGGAACAAGCCAGTTACCTGTTCCCACGCAAAGAGGAGTATATAGAAACATTCTGAATTTCCAGCTGATGAAGTAAAGGATTATTAAAGGAACGGGATGACCATGGGGATCATCGTTAATTCTCTGAAACAAAATCCGCCTTTTTCACCTGCCAAACACATGCCCACTTCTCCTCTCTGGGGATAATAAAAACTAACCAGCGAACTGACAGAGGGCCTGACCCCCCCATCCACATCGACCACACAGACACAAAAAAAACCGTACCCTCCATCTACTAAGTATAATGCTAACTTGCAAAATTTCCCTGCATTTAAAAACAATGGAAAAATGGTGGTGGGATGATACTTAGAAGAATGGCTTCTTGTCAGTCTCCACTAACAAAAATAGGCAACACCAAGTCAGCTACTCCTCAGCATAGTTATGTCCGTAGCAGCCATATTTGGTTTCAGTAGGCACATACACACGTTATCACAATTATGGTGAAACGCTGAAAACCTGCAAAGGATTTTCAACATACTGGTTAATTGAAAAGCTCTGAGGCATACTTCTTGGAACAAGCGAGTAACCTGTGCCCACCCATACGGGAGTATGTAGAACCATCGTGGTTTCCCAGCGCATGAAGCAAAGGATTCTTAAAGGAAGCGGATGACCATGCGGATCCTGTTTAATTCTTTGAAACAGAATCCGCACTTTTCACCTGCCAACAACATGCCCACTTCTCCTCTCTGGGGATAATAAAAACAAACCAGCGAACATCTAGAGGGCCTTGCACCCCCATCCACACCGACCCCACAAAAAAAAAAAAAAGTACCCTCCAGCTACTAATTATAATGCTAACTTGCAAATTTCCCTGCATTTTAAAACAATGGAAAAATGGTTGTGGGATGATACTTAGAAGAATGGCTTCTTGTCAGTCTCCACTAACAAAATAGGAAACACCAAGTTAGCTACTCCTGAGCATAGTTATGTCCGTTGCATCCTTCTTGGGTTTCAGTAGGCACATACACACGTTATCACAATTATGGTGAAACGCTGAAAACCTGCAAAGGGTTTTCAACATACTGGTTATTTGAAAAGCTCTGAGGCATACTTCTTGGAACAAGCCAGTTTCCTGTGCCCACCCATAGAGAAGTATATAGAACCATGGTGGATTCCCAGCTCATGAAGCAAAGGATTCTTAAAGGAACGGGATTACCATGCTGATCCTGTTTAATTCTCTGAAACAGATCCGCAGTTTTCACCTGCCATACTAATAACCACTTCTCCTCTCTGGGGATAATAAAAACAAACCAGCGAACTGACAGAGGGCCTGACCAGCACATCCACACCCACCCCACAGGAAAAAAAAAAAAAAAAACACCGTAGCCTCCAGCTACTAACTATAATGCTAACTTGCAAAATTTCCCTGCATTTTAAAACAATGGAAAAATGGTGGGGTGATATTACTTAGAAGAATGGCTTCTTGTCAGTCTCCACTAACAAAAATAGGCAACACCAAGTCAGCTACTCCTCAGCATCGTTATGTCCGTCGCAGCCTTCTTGGGTTTCAGGAGTCACAAACAAACGTTATCACAATTATGGTGAAACGCTGAACACCTGCAAATAATTTTCAACGTAGTGGTTAATTGAAAAGCTCTGCGGCATACTTCTTGGAACAAGCCAGTTACCTGTTCCCACGCAAAGAGGAGTATATAGAACCATGGTGGATTTCCAGCTGATGAAGTAAAGGATTATTAAATGAAAGGGATGACCATGGGGATCATCGTTAATTCTCTGAAACAGAATCCGCCCTTTTCACCTGCCAAACACATGCCCACTTCTCCTCTCTGGGGATAATAAAAACTAACCAGCGAACTGACAGAGGGCCTGACCCCCCCATCCACATCGACCACACACACAAAAAAAACTGTAACCTCCAGCTACTAATTATAATGCTAACTTGCAAAATTTCCCTGCATTTTAAAACAATGGAAAAATGGTGGTGGGATGATACTTAGAAGAATGGCTTCTTGTCTGTCTCCACTAACAAAAATAGGCAACACCAAGTCAGCTACTCCTCAGCATAGTTAGGTCCGTCGCAGTCCTCTTGGGTTTCAGGAGGCACATACAAACGTTATCAAAATTATGGTGAAACGCTGAAAACCTGCAAATAATTTTCAACGTACTGGTTAATTTGAAAACTCCCCAGCATACTTTTTGGAACAAGCCAGGTACCTGTGCCCACGCATAGAGGAGTATATAGAAACATGGTGGAATCCCAGCTGATGAAGCAAAGGATTCTTAAAGGAATGAGATGATCATGCGGATCCTGTTTAATTCTCTGAAACTGAATCCGCACTTTTCACCTGCAAAACACATGCCCACTACTCTTCTCTGGGGATAATAAAAACAAACCAGCCGTCTCACAGAGGGCCTGAACACTCATCCTTACCAACCCCACAAAAAAATAGTACCCTCCAGCTACTAATTATAATGCCAATTTGCAAAATTTCCCTGCATTTTTAAACATTGGAGAAATGATGGTGGGATGATACTTATAAGAATGGATTCTTGTCAGTCTCCACTAACAAAAATAGGCAAAACCAAGTCAGCTACGCCTCAGGATCGTTATGTTCGTGGCAGTCATCTTGGGTTTCAGGAGGCACAAACAAACGTTATCACAATTATGGTGAAACGCTGAACACCTGCAAATAATTTTCAACGTACTGGTTAATTGAAAAGCTCTGCGGCATACTTCTTGGAACAAGCCAGTTACCTGTTCCCACGCAAAGAGGAGTATATAGAACCATGGTGGATTTCCAGCTGATGAAGTTAAGGATTATTAAAGGAACGGGATGACCATGGGGATCATCGTTATTTCTCTGAAAAAGAATCCGCCCTTTTCACCTGCCAAACACATAGCCACTTCTCCTCTCTGGGGATAATAAAAACTAACCAGCGAACTGACAGAGGGCCTGACCCCCCCCATCCACATCGACCACACACACAAAAAAAAACCGTACCCTCCAGCTACTAATTATAATGCTAACTTGCAAAATTTCCCTGCATTTTAAAACAATGGAAAAATGGTGGTGGGATGATACTTAGAAGAATGGCTTCTTGTCAGTCTCCACTAACAAAAATAGGCAACACCAAGTCAGCTACTCCTCAGCATAGTTATGTCCGTCGCAGCCTTCTTGGGTTTCAGGAGGCACAAACAAACGTTATCACAATTATGGTGAAACGCTGAACACCTGCAAATAATTTTCAACGTAGTGGTTAATTGAGAAGCTCTGGGGCATACTTCTTGGAGCAAGCCACTTACCTGTTCCCATGCAAAGAGGAGTAGATAGAACCATGGTGGGTTTCCAGCTGATGAAGTTCAGGATTATTAAAGGAACGGGATGACCATGGGGATCATCGTTAATTCTCTGAAACAGAATCCGCCCTTTTCACCTGCCAAACACATGCCCACTTCTCCTCTCTGGGGATAATAAAAACTAACCAGCGAACTGACAGAGGGCCTGATCAACCCATCCACATCGACCACACACACAAAAAAAAACCGTACCCTCCAGCTACTAATTATAATGCTAACTTGCAAAATTTCCCTGCATTTTAAAACAATGGAAAAATGGTGGTGGGATGATACTTAGAAGAATGTCTTCTTGTCAGTCTCCACTAACAAAAATAGGCAACACCAAGTCAGATACTCCTCAGCATAGTTATGTCCGTCGCAGCCTTCTTGGGTTTCAGGAGGCACAAACAAACGTTATCACAATTATGGTGAAACGCTGAAAACCTGCAAATAATTTTCAACGTACTGGTTAATTTGAAAACTCTCCAGCATACTTCTTGGAACAAGCCAGGTACCTGTGCCCACGCATAGAGGAGTATATAGAAACATGGTGGAATCCCAGCTGATGAAGCAAAGGATTCTTAAGGGAATTAGATGACCATGCGGATCCTGTTTAGTTCTCTGAAACAGAATCCGCACTTTTCACCTGCCAAACACATGCCCACTACTCTTCTCTGGGGATAATAAAAACAAACCAGCGATCTGACAGAGGGCCTGAATGCGGGGAGTTAGCTACGCTCCCCGCAAAGAGGTCCTTTTCTCTTTGTTCTGATCAGATCTCTAAGTTGACTACGCCAGTTTGCAGGGAGTTAGCTACGCTCCCTGCAAAGAGGTTTTTTCTTCCGATCAGGTCTCTCAGGCAGGGGTCATCGCAAAGGATGAAAAATATAGTAGGAAACAGAAATAAAAATATAAAGTAATGGCAATAATAATACACAGAGCCAAAGATATAGTTTATAAAGTGAAAGTTTATGAAAATAGATAAAGAAGGGTATCCGGATGGAAATATTTTACCCGCATCAAATATTTCCCCGACTGAAACTCCACACAGGTATTATATAGGGTACATACAGGCTCCGGTTGCCAAGGGCAACGGGATTTTGATACTAACAGGCAGTTTGCTTTAGGGTCAAAGTCTCCTAAATGTCTACTACAGATCCTTTAACTAACTCTAACTAGGGGAACAATGGGTTATAAAATCTTCTTGGGGCAAACTTCTAAGTTTTATGATAACGCTATTACTTTAGCAACAAACAGAGACATCTTGGCTCTGGTGATTGTGTTCTTGGAGACAGAGATGATCCCAGAAGTCAACATGGGCTGTGCTTTGTGTTAATTACTTGAACCGCATGGTTCCATCTGGGCCTGGCTTGGGCATTAGCATATCTATCTGATTAGCTCTCATCTCCGGGGGTCCACCTGTCAGCAGCACCAGCAACCTTTGGTCCTAAGGGAGGCCTGCCTTGTCTTTCAAAACAGGTGAGAACCAAAGGCCCAGTTTACAGCTGTCTCCTTGAGATGCAGCTTCTACTGACCAGCAAGATGCCCTCCTGAGACGAGGCAGCTTTTGAACTAACACATTTATCTTTTCCTTAAGGCAAAGCCTTATTTGACTTCTGAAATCAAATCTTGTCTCCAGAAATACAGGGGGCATTTCTACAACTCAGTATTCTTAGGCTCAACATCTCCCCCTTTTTTATTTTTTGAAGAAAGTTGATGGAGTTGGACAGCCATCACAGCGAGGAGTTGGTCTCTGGATTCTTGTCTGCTTCGGAGTTTTCTCCAGACTATAAATAAACACAAGCAAAGGATTAAAATAATGCTAAAAGTTACAATAGTGGAACTCCCATAGCTCTTAAGATGATAAAGTGGATCTGCTGACTCCAAACCAGAAGAGATGTCATCAATAATGTCAGCTTCAGAGAGCAATTTAAGTTTGTGACTGAAGGTACTTAATATTTCTTGTTGTAAATTTTTAATCTCCTCAGTCAGATTTCCTTGATTAAGTAGATGTTTTTTGATGTTTTCCCAAGGAAACCGAGTTTGATTATATATATGAGGTGTAACACAAAATTGAGTGATATTCCAATCACAACGAAGTCTAAGTTGCTTTTGTTGACTTATAACCTGGTCTCCCAACAAGGTGACTGCTTGCTGTAAGTCGGCCACTTGAGTAGCTAATTTAGAGTCAATTTGATTTTGTGTAGACCATAATTGATTTGAATCATGGTGCCAGTTTTGAACAAATTCAGTGGTCTGAACGGTCTGATGTAGAGCCACACCTGCGGTGGCCGCAGAAGCAGTGACAGCAATGATTCCCAAAATAGCTGCTATTAAGAGACCAATAAATCTTTTTGTACGTTTAAGAATGTGGTTAAGTAGTTTATCCAAAAGGAACATTGCTGGTGTTTCTTGCCAGACTCTATTCATTTTAACAGGTAACCACAGTCCTGTTCTGGCTTTGAAAATATAAAGTGTTTCTTTATAAGGGTTGAACTTTATAGAATTCTTAATACAGGTATAATAAGAACAGTTGTCACAGGTCACTAGGAAAGAAGGTTCTTTATAAACAGCATGTCCAATCATAAATAAGTAAGGCAGTCTAACACAAACTTGAATATAATGAGTAGAATTTAAATTAAAAGTCCATTCTCGGCTATTGTTTGTATCCAGTGTGTGTGCTAATCCAGGCCTGCAAAGGGTGCAAAGCAGCTGATATTTTCCACAATTGATCATGAATAGGGCCATCTAAAATATGAGGAGCTGGAGAGCTCATACCATCATTGAGCCATGTAATATGACTTTTAAGGTCAGTGTCTTTTACAGACATCGAGGTGGCAGTTTTATTCCAATGAAGCTTTTTAAAATTGTGAGAGGAGGCAGGATGTCCATAGGGACTCCAGTCTAGGACAACACCATAAGATGTGGACCCAGCAAGAATGCGCCCCGTGTGAGCTCTATAATTGTCCCATTGTACCCAAGTTTTAGGATCAGAAATTATTACTTTCTTACAAAGGGGTATATCTGTGGGTGCAATTTTAGAATGCCCAATAGTGATGTGTCTGGTTGCCAGACACTCTTACCACCATGCTCACCACGCAGATCATGGCAAGAAAAAGATTTACAGACGTTTTAGGTACAAATGTCCGGTTCAATATCTTGTCTGCTTCTTTGTATGTTCTCTTCAGCTGGCCCACGTCATGGTCTGTGCCTGACGTGTCTTCTGCTTTTTCCCCTTGAGTTTCCACTCTGGGTTTGATTCTTCTGCTTGGAATCCAGACTGTTGGTCTGTCATCTGTCAAAACACAAGCAAAAACTCTCCCCCACACCTTTGCCCATCCTTTTTTCCATTTATTTTCTACATTATCTTTCCACCAGATAGGCTGGTGAGGGAAAGAGTCTGATTGTGGACTCCCATTCCAATGCTTTTCTATTGCTGTTAATTTATCTTCCTTATGAATATTCAAAAAATTTTAGGTAAATAAGGCTTGATTTATTCTGTCTTTGGGAGACTGTCTACCTCCCCCTTTTTGTTTTAATAACATGTTTTTTAAAGTTTGATGTGTACGTTCTATAATACCTTGTCCTTGAGGATTATAAGGAATGCCAGTAATGTGCTTGATGTCTCATTTAATATAAAAAGCTGCAAAAGAATGACTAGTGTAAGCAGGGCCATTGTCAGTTTTAATGGTGGCTGGGACTCCCATTTATACAAAACAGGAGTGTAAACGTGAAAGTACATGTCTAACAGTTTCTCCAGAGGATGGAGTAGCCATAATAAGACTGGAATAAGTATCTACAGTAACACGTACAATACCTAACTTGCCAAATTTAGGAATATGAGTAACATCCATTTGCCATAATTCATTTGGCGAGAGACCTCGAGGATTAAGTCCTGCAGAAAATTTAAGCTGATTAATTAATTGACAAGTGGGACAATGAGAAACAATACGTTTGGCTTGATTATTAATTGTATAATTATATTGATTATTTTTAAATCAGTTAACATTTGCCATTTGCCAGATTTCTTTTTAATAACAAGTATAGGAGAATTCCACGGACTGGTGGACTCCTCTATATGTCCTGCTTGTAATTGTTCTTCTCCTAATATTTGAAGAGCACCCAATTTTTCTTGGTTTAGTGGCCACTGCTCTGTCCATATAGGCTTTTGTGATATCCAATTTAAAGCCAGAGCATAATGGTGCTTTTCAGCAGCAGTGGCCGCTATCCAAAATTTGGATAGCATAAACCATGCCGAGAAGTATGTGCCTTTGGTGCCTCGAAAGTCTTAGCCCCTTGGCTCCTTTTACCCAAACCAAAACAAGGGTTATAATTCATTTTTAACATAATCTGTTTAGCAGGAGCAGATGTATTAGGTATATTGATGTATGCTCCCCATTGCTGTAACAAATCTCTTCCCCACAAATTAATAGTGATGTTAGCCACGTAAGGTTTTAAAGTGGCTGTCTGTCCATCAGGACCTGAACAATTTAAAATTTGTCGACTTTGAAATATGTCAGTCATCGTTCCTATTCCGGTAAGAACAGTAGGAACTTCTTGTAAAGGCCAAGCCTTTGGCCAAAAACTTTTAGAAATAATTGTAACATCAGTCCCAGTATCTACAAGTCCAACAAAAGATTTGCCATTTAACTTAATCTCTAATTGAGGTCTCTGGTCATTAATTAAAGCTTGCCAATACACTTTAGTTCCAGTGCTCCCAAAACCTCCTTGCCTTAGAACTTCTGTATATAAGGTAACAATAGAAGTTGTGCAATACGGTCTCTAGCCTGAATAAGATAATCAAAATTGGAACTCATCATTAACTGAAATTTTTCCTGAGTAATCTGAATCAACTATACCCAAATGTACTGAAATCCCTTTTAAGGTAAGAGAGCTCCGGTCAGTGATAAAAGCTCCGGAAAGTTGTTTATAATTTTTTTTTTTTTCCAAAATGTCCTTTACGGACGTAATCGAGACATTTTACGACAGTTTTTTGCTTTCTGGGAATGCCTTTCCCACTGCTAGCCTCAGCCAACATTTGTATTTTAAAAGCCTCTGATTTAACTTTTCGGCGAAACCCTTTTTTTTTTTTTTTTTGAGCGGCGGATGTAAAAGCCGCTAACATTTTGAATTAGTATTATTAAAAGCCAATATATGTAATATTAAATTTTTTAAGTCAGGCGGACTAACCGTTTTTTGCACATCTTGTAATCTAGTGATAAAATCTACATAAGTTTCATTAACATTTTCTTTAACATCTTACACAAGAAAACACAGACTGTTTAGGAGAAGCTATCTTCTCTTATGTTCTAATACAGCACTGTTGAATTTGAGCAATAACCTGATCATCTTTTCTAAGATCTTAGTTTGTTCTTTAAAAGTTTTTTTTTTTTTTTTTAACAGCCTCTCTCAACGGTGGATCATGCTTCAGGGAATCATTTGCATTAGAGAGTAGCGGTTCCCAAGCTTAAAGCGGCTGACTTGAGCCGCGCAGAGAGCTCTTAAAGTGAAAGTTCTCCTTTAGAATTCTTTCTTTTTCTCTTTTCTATATTTTCTATAGACCCGAGAAGAGGGTCGGTACCTACTTTTATTGGCTTTGTCTTATCCTGGCCCAATGCAGACGGAAGGTCCCAATTGACCTTCTCTTTTCTGCTAAAAACAGGCTCCAGATCTTTTACTAAGCTTATTTTAGGACGGATATCCTCCGTCTCGCTAAAAGAGAATTCTGAGTTAGAATGAAACAGCTGTAGAGCTTGAGAAATTAAAGAGCAGAGCTTTTAAATACATAGAGAAATTTAATTTATTTATTTATTTATTTATTTTCGGAGCGCTTTTCATAATGTTTTCAGCGCCAACTACTTTTGCTGCAGCTTGAACTCACCCGGAGGTGGGAACCAATCACAGTGCTTGGAAATTAAATTAACAATTTCTCGAGATTTTTCTTTTTGGCAATTACTCTAGTACTCTTTAATAAGCTCTCAACAATTCCACATACTCAGAAAAGATAGTCTTCCTCATTATTTTAATCCGGACAGAATAATAATTTACTTTGCCCTGGAGATGTTCACTTACCTCTCACTAGGTAAGACGCGCGCGCGACTTTCAATCCACTCCAGGTCCCTTGCGATGCAATTCGGGAACTCTTCGCTCGAGCAAAGCCTTTTGCCTTCAAGACCCTATCGGAGTGTCCTGCCGACTACGCCAGTTTGCGGGGAGTTAGCTACGCTCCCCGCAAAGAGGCCCTTTTTTTTTTTTTTTTTTTTTTTTGTTTATAAAGTGAAAGTTTATGAAAATAGATAAAGGAGGGTATCCGGATGGAAATATTTTACACGCATCAAATATTTCCCCAACTGAAACTCCACACAGGTATTATATAGGGTACATACAGGCTCCGGTTGCCAAGGGCAACGGGATTTTGATACTAACAGGCAGTTTGCTTTAGGGTCAAAGTCTCCTAAAAGTCTACTACAGATCCTTTAACTAACTCTAACTAGGGGAACAATGGGTTATAAAATCTTCTTGGGGCAAACTTCTAAGTTTTATGATAAGGCTATGACTTTAGCAACAAACAGAGACATCTTGGCTCTGGTGATTGTGTTCTTGGAGACAGAGATGATCCCAGAAGTCAACATGGGCTGTGCTTTGTGTTAATTACTTGAACCGCATGGTTCCATCTGGGCCCGGCTTGGGCATTAGCATATCTATCTGATTAGCTCTCATCTCCGGGAGTCCACCTGTCAGCAGCACCAGCAACCTTTGGTCCTAAGGGAGGCCTGCCTTGTCTTTCAAAACAGGTGAGAACCAAAGGCCCAGTTTACAGCTGTCTCCTTGAGATGCAGCTTCTACTGACCAGCAAGACGCCCTCCTGAGACGAGGCAGCTTTTGAACTAACACATTTATCTTTTCCTTGAGGCAAAGCCTTATTTGACTTCTGAAATCAAATCTTGTCTCCAGAAATACAGGGGGCATTTCTACAACTCAGTATTCGTAGGCTCAACATCTGAACACCCATCCTGACCGACCCCACAAAAAAAAAAGTACCCTCCAGCTACTAATTATAATGCCAATTTGCAAAATTTCCCTGCATTTATAAACAATGGAGAAATGATGGTGGGATGATACTTAGAAGAATGGCTTCTTGTCAGTCTCCACTGAAAAAAATAGGCAACACGAAGTCAGCTACGCCTCAGCATAGTTATGTCCATAGCAGCCATATTTGGTTTCAGTAGGCACATACACACGTTATCACAATTATGGTGAAACGCTGAAAACCTGCAAAGGATTTTCAACATACTGGTTAATTGAAAAGCTCTGAGGCATACTTCTTGGAACAAGCCAGTTTCCTGTGCCCACGCATAGAGAAGTATATAGAACCATGGTGGATTCCCAGCTCATGAAGCAAAGGACTCTTAAAGGAACGGGATTACCATGCGGATCCTGTTTAATTCTCTGAAACAGACTCCGCACTTTTCACCTGCCATACTAATACCCACTTTTCCTCTCTGGGGATAATAAAAACAAACCAGCGAACTGACAGAGGGCCTGACCAACACATCCACACCGACCCCACAGGAAAAAAAAAAACAAAGCACCGTAGCCTCCAGCTACTAATTATAATGCTAACTTGCAAAATTTTCCTGCATTTTTAAACAATGGAAAAATGATGGTGAGATTATACTTAGAAGAATGGATTCTTGTCAGTCTCCACTAACAAAAATAGGCAAAATCAAGTCAGCTACGCCTCAGTATCGTTATGTTCGTGGCAGCCATCTTGGGTTTCAGGAGGCACAAACAAACGTTATCACAATTATGGTGAAACGCTGAACACCTGCAAATAATTTTCAACGTAGTGGTTAATTGAAAAGCTCTGCGGCATACTTCTTGGAACAAGCCAGTTACCTGTTCCCACGCAAAGAGGAGTATATAGAACCATGGTGGATTTCCAGCTGATGAAGTAAAGGATTATTAAAGGAATGGGATGACCATGGGGATCACCGTTAATTCTCTGAAACAGAATCCGCCCTTTTCACTTGCCAAACACATGCCCACTTCTCCTCTCTGGAGATCATAAAAACTAACCAGCGAACTGACAGAGGGCCTGACCCCCCCATCCACATCGACCACACACAAAAAAAAAACCGTACCCTCCAGCTACTAATTATAATGCTAACTTACAAAATTTCTCTGCATTTTAAAACAATGGAAAAATGGTGGTGCGATGATACTTAGAAGAATGGCTTCTTGTCAGTCTCCACTAACAAAAATAGGCAACACCAAGTCAGCTACTCCTCAGCATAGTTATATCCGTCGCAGCCTTCTTGGGTTTCAGGAGGCACAAACAAACGTTATCACAATTATGGTGAAACGCTGAACACCTGCAAATAATATTCAACGTAGTGGTTAATTGAAAAGCTCTGCGGCATACTTCTTGGAACAAGCCAGTTACCTGTTCCCACGCAAAGAGGAGTATATAGAACCATGGTGGATTTCCAGCTGATGAAGTAAAGGATTATTAAAGGAACGGGATGAGCATGGGGATCATCGTTAATTCTCTGAAACAGAATCCGCCCTTTTCATCTGCCAAACACATGACCACTTTTCCTCTCTGGGGATAATAAAAACTAACCAGCGAACTGACAGAGAGCCTGACCCCCCCATCCACATCGACCACACACAAAAAAAAAACCGTACCCTCCAACTACTAATTATAATGCTAACTTGCAAAATTTTCCTGCATTTTAAAACAATGGAAAAATGGTGGTGGGATGATACTTAGAAGAATGGCTTCTGGTCTGTCTCCACTAACAAAAATAGGCAACACCAAGTCAGCTACTCCTCAGCATAGTTATGTCCGTCGCAGCCTTCTTGGGTTTCAGGAGGCACATACAAACGTTATCAAAATTATGGTGAAACGATGAAAACCTGCAAATAATTTTCAACGTACTGCTTAATTGAAAAGCTCTGCGGCATACTTCTTGGAACAAGCCAGTTACCTGTGCCCACACATAGAGGAGTATATAGAACCATGGTGGATTCCCAGCTGATTAAGCAAAAATTTCCAAAAGGAACGGGATGAGCATGCGGATCCTGTTTCATTCTCTGAAACAGAATCCGAACTTTTCACCTGCCAAACACATGCCCACTACTCTTCTCTGGGGTTAATAAAAACAAACCAGCGATCTGACAGAGGGCCTGAACACCCATCCTGACCGACCCCACAAAAAAAAAAAAGTACCCTCCAGCTACTAATTTTAATGCCAATTTGGAAAATTTCCCTGCCTTTTTAAACAATGGAGAAATGATGGTGGGATGATACTTAGAAAAATGGCTTCTTGTCAGTCTCCACTGACAAAAATACACAACACCAAGTCAGCTACGCCTCAGCATAGTTATGTCCATAGCAGCCATATTTGGTTTCAGTAGGCACATACACACGTTATCACAATTATGGTGAAACGCTGAAAACCTGCAAAGGATTTTCAACATACTGGTTAATTGAAAAGCTCTGAGGCATACTTCTTGGAACAAGCCAGTTTCCTGTGCCCACGCATAGAGAAGTATATAGAACCATGGTGGATTCCCAGCTCATGAAGCAAAGGATTCTTAAAGGAACGGGATTACCATGCGGATCCTGTTTAATTCTCTGAAACCGATCCGCAGTTTTCACCTGCCATACTAATACCCACTTCTCCTCTCTGGGGATAATAAAAACAAACCAGCGAACTGACAGAGGGCCTGACCAACACATCCACACCGACCCCACAGGAAAAAAAAAAAACACCGTAGCCTCCAGCTACTAATTATAATGCTAACTTGCAAAATTTTCCTACATTTTTAAACAATGGAAAAATGATGGTGAGATGATACTTAGAAGAATGGATTCTTGTCAGTCTCCACTAACAAAAATAGGCAAAACCAAGTCAGCTACGCCTCAGCATAGTTATGTTCGTGGCAGCCATCTTGGGTTTCAGGAGGCACAAACAAACGTTATCACAATTATGGTGAAACGCTGAACACCTGCAAATAATTTTCAACGTAGTGGTTAATTGAAAAGCTCTGCGGCATACTTCTTGGAACAAGCCAGTTACCTGTTCCCACGCAAAGAGGAGTATATAGAACCATGGTGGATTTCCAGCTGATGAAGTAAAGGATTATTAAAGGAACGGGATGAGCATGGGGATCATCGTTAATTCTCTGAAACAGAATCCGCCCTTTTCACCTGCCAAACACATGCCCACTTCTCCTCTCTGGGGATAATAAAAACTAACCAGCGATCTGACAGAGGGTCTGACCCCCCCCATCCACATCGCCCACACACACAAAAAAAACCGTACCCTCCATCTACTAATTATAATGCTAAGTTCCAAAGTTTCCCTTCATTTTTAACCAACGGAAAAATGATGGCGGCATGATACTTAGAAGAATGGCTTCTTGTCAGTCTCCACTAACAAAAATCAGCAAAACCAAGTCAGCTACGCCTCGGCATATTTATGTCTGTGGCAGCCATCTTGGGTTTCAAGGCACATACAAACGTTGTCGCAATTATGATGAAACGCTGAACACCTGCAAATAATTTTCAATGTACTTTTTATTTGAAAACCTCTGTGGCATACTTCTTGGAACAAGCCAGTCACCTGTGCCCACCCATACGGGAGTATATAGAACCATGGTGGTTTCCCAGCTGATGAAGCAAAGGATTCTTAAAGGAGGCGGATAACCATGCGGACCCTGTTTAATTCTTTGAAAAAGAATCCGCACTTTTCACCTGCCAACAACATGCCCACTTCTCCTCTCTGCGGATAATAAAAACAAACCAGCGAACATCTAGAGGGCCTTGCACCCCCATCCACACCGACACCACAAAAAAAAAAAAAAAAGTACCCTCCAGCTACTAATTATAATGCTAACTTGCACAATTTCCCTGCATTTTTAAACAATGGAAAAATCATGGTGGGATTATACTTAAAAGAATGGCTTCTTGTCAGTCTCCACTGACAAAAATAGGAAACACCAAGTGAGCTTCGCCTCAGCATAGTTATGTCCGTGGCAGCCGTCTTGGGTTTCAGCAGGCACATACAAACCTTATCACAATTATGGTGAAACCCTGAAAACCTGCAAATAATTTTCAACGTAGTGGTTAATTGAAAAGCTCTGCGGCATACTTCTTGGAACAAGCCAGGTACCTGTGCCCACGCATAGAGGAGTATATAGAACCATGGTGGATTCCCAGCTGATGAAGCAAAGGATTCTTTTTTTTTTTTTTTTTTTTTTTTGTTGAGTCAGAGTCTCAATTTGTTGCCCAGGCTAGAGTGAGTGCCGTGGCGTCAGCTTAGTTCACAGCAACCTCAGACTCCTCGGCTTAAACGATCCTACTGCCTCAGCCTCCCGAGTAGCTGGGACTACAGGCATGCGCCACTATGCCCGGCTAATTTTTTCTATATAGATTTTTAGTTGTCCATATAATGTCTTTCTATTTTTAGTAGAGACGGGGTCTCGCTCTTGCTCAGGCTGGTCTCGAACTCCTGACCTCGAGCGATCCACCTGCCTCGGCCTCCCAGAGTGCTAGGATTACAGGCGTGAGCCACCGCGCCCTTCCAGGATTCTTAAAGGAACGGGATGACCATGCGAATGCTGTTTAATTCTCTGAAAGAGTATCCGCACTTTTCAGCTGCCATCAAATGCCGACTTCCCCTCTCTGGGGATAATAAAAACAAACCAGCAAATTTATAGAGGGCCTGACCCCCCCATCGACACCGACCCGACAAAAAAAAAAAAAAAAAAAACGTACCCTCCAGCTACTAATTATAAAGCTAACTTGCAAAATTTCCCTGCATTTTTTAACAATGGAAAAATGACGGTGGGCTTATACTTAGAATGGCTTCTTGTTAGTCTCCGCTGACAAAAATAGGAAACACCAAGTCGGCTACACCTCAGCATAGTTATGTCCGTGGCAGCCATCTTGGGTTTCAGGAGGCACATACAAACGTTATTACAATTAGGGTGAAATGCTGAAAACCTGCAAATAATTTTCAACGTACTGGTTAATTGAAAAGCTCTGCGGCATACTTCTTGGAACAAGCCAGTTACCTGTGCCAACGCATAGAGGAGTATATAGAACCATGGTGGATTCCCAGCTGATGAAGCAAAGGATTCTTAAAGGAATGGGATGATCATGTGGATCCTGTTTAATTCTCTGAAATAGAATCCACACTTTTCACCTGCCAAACACATGCCCACTTGTCCTCTCTGGGGATAATAAAAGAAAACCAGCGAACTCACAGAGGGCCTGAAACGCCCATCCACTCCTACCCCACAAAAAAAGAAAAAAAAATACGTACCCTACATCTAATTATAATACTAACTTGCAAAATTTCCCTCCATTTTTACGCAATGGAAAAATGATGTTGGGATGATACTTAGAAGAATGTCTTCTTGTCAGTCTCCACTAACAAAAATAGGCATCAACAAGTCAGCTATGCCTCAGCATATTTATATCCGTGGCAGCCATCTTGGGTTTAAGGAGGCACATTCAAACGTTATCACAATTACGTTTAAACATGCTAAAAACCTGACAATTCTAAAAGTACTGGTTAATTCAAAAGCTCTGTCGCATACTTCTTGGAACAAGCCAGTTACCTGTGCCCATGCAAAGAGAGGTCTAGAGAACCATGGTGGATTCCCAGGTGATGAATCAAAGGATTCTTAAAGGAACAGGCTCAAAAGTGCAGATCCTCTTTCAGTCTAAGTGTGAAACAGGATCCGCACATTTTGCCTGCAACACACATTCGCCCTTCTCATCTCTAGGGATAACAAAAACAGCCCATCGGATTTACAGATGCCCTGCCCCCGGCCCCCACCACCCCACACAAAATAGTCTGCTCCAGCGACTCGTCCTTATGCTATCTGGTGTAAGGTCATAAGCCTTTTAAAAAACTGGAGATAGGATGGTAGAATTATACCTAAAAGACTGGCTTATTGCCAGATTCCCATACCAAGTATTGGCAACAGCAAGTGACGTAGGCCTCAGCATAGGTTTGTCCATGGCAGCCATCTTGGGTTTAAGGAGACACAGATGAACCTTATAACAATTATAATAAAAGGTGCTGCGAAAGCTGTTAAATAATTCTCATGGTAGTAGTTATTTCAAAAGCTCTGCGGCATACTTCTTTGAACTAGCCAGTTAACTGGGCCCACGCATAGTGCGGTATAGAGAACTATGGTGGATTCCCAGCTGATGAAGCAAAGGATTCTTAAAGGAACAGGATGAACATGCGGATCCTGTTTCATACTCTGAAACAGGATCTGCACTTTTCACCTGCCAAACACATGCCCACTTCTCCTCTCTGGGGATAATAAAAAGAAACCACAGAACTGGCAGAGGGCTTGCCGCACCAGCCCCCAGACCCCACATAAAAACTTCCCGTCCAGCGACTCCTTGTTATTCTAACTGCCAAAAGGTGCTCTGACTTTTAAAATAGTGGAGAAGGATGGTGAAATGATACTTAAAAGAATGTATTCTTTCCAGTCTCCAGTACCAAGGATCGGCCACACAAAGTGAGCTCGGCCTCAGCATAGTTTTGTCCATGGCAGCCATCTCGAGACGAACCTTATGACAATTATGATGAAAGGTGCTGCAAAACCTGGCAAATAATTCTCAACGTAGTGGTTTTTTCAAAAGCTCTGTGGAATACTTCTTGGAACCCGGCAGTTTTCTGGGCCCACGCATAGAGGGGTCTAGAGAACCATGATGGATTCCCAGGTGATGAATCAAAGGATTCTTAAAGGAACAGGCTGAAAAGTGCGGATCCTGTTTCAGTCTGAGACTGAAACACTATATGCACTTTTTGCCTGCAACACACATGCCCACTTCTCCTCTCTAGGGATAATAAAAACAATCAATCGGATTGACAGATGTCCTCCCCCGCCCCCCAACACTGTACACAAAAAGGTCCCCTCCAGCGACTCATCCTTATGCTATCTGGCGAAAGGTCCTCTGCATTTTAAAATAATGAAGATAGGATGGTGGAATTATACTTAAAATACTGGCCTTTTGCCAGACTCCCATACCAATTATTGGCAACAGGAAGTGACCTAGGTGTCAGCATAGGTTTGTCCGTGGCTGCCATCTAGGGTTTTAGGAAGCACAGATGAACCTTATCAAAATTATGGTAAAAGTGCTGGAAAAGCTGGCAAATAATTTCCATAGTAGTGGTTATTTCAAAAGCTCTGAGGAAAACTTCTTGGAACCAGGCAGTTTTCTGTGTGCACTAAAAGAGGGGTCTAGAGAACCATGGTGGATTCCCAGCTGATGAAGCAAAGGATTCTTAATGGAACGGGGTGAAAAGTGCAGATCCTGTGTCTGTCTAAGACTGAAACAGGACGCACACTTTTCACCTGCCACACACATGCCCACTTTTCCTCTCTGGGGATAATAAAAACAAACCAGCGAACTGACAAAGGGCCTGCCCCCCTTCCACCCACGCAGATCCCCCCAAAAAAATTCCCCTCCAGCTACTAATTATTATGCTAACTTGCAAAATTTCCCTGCATTTTTAAACAATGGAGAAAGGACGGTGGAGTGATACTTAGAAGAATGGCTTCTTGTCAGTCTCCACTAACAAAAATAGGCAACACCAAGTCAGCTACGCCTCAGCATAGTTATGCCCGTGGCAGCCATGTTGGGTTTAAGGAGGCACATACAAACTTTATCATAATTATGGTGAAACGTGGTGAAAACCCGGCAAATAATTCTCAACGTACTGTTTAATTCAAAAGCTCTGTGGCATACTTCTTGGAAGAAGCCAGTTACCTGGGCCCACGCATAGAGGGGTCTAGAGAACCATGGTGGATTCCAAGGTGATGAATCTAAGGATTCTTAAAGGAACAGGCTGAAAAGTGCAGATCCTGACTGAAACAGGATTCTGACTTTTTGCCTGCAACACACATGCCCACTTCTCCTCTCTAGGGATAACAAAAACAACCCATCGGATTGACAGATGGCCTGCCCCCGCCCCCCACCACCCCACACAAAATCGTGCCCTCCAGCGACTGATCCTTATGCTATCTGGCAATACGTCCTCTGCCTTTTAAAATAATGGAGATAGAATGGTGGAATTATACCTAAAAGACTGGCTTATTGCCAGACTCCCATACCAAGTATTCGCAACAGCAAGTCACCTAGGCCTCAGCACACGTTTGTCCCTGGCAGCCATCTTGGGTTTAAGGAGGCACAGATGAACCTTATCACAATTATGGTGAAAGGTGCTGCAAAAGCGGTCAAGTAATTCTCATGGTAGTGGTTACTTGAAAAGCTCTGCGGCATAATTCTTTGAACTAGCCAGTTAACTGGGCCCACGCATAGAGCAGTCTAGAGGCCCATGGTGGATTCCCAGCTGATGAAGCAAGGGATTCTTAATGGAACGGGGTGAAAAGTGCGGTTTCTGTTTCAGTCTAAGACAGAAACGGGATCCGAACTTTTCACCTGCCACACACATGCCCACTTCTCCGGTCTGGGGAAAATAAAAACAATCCAGCGAACTGACAGAGGGCCTGCGCCCCCCACCCACACCGACCCCACAAATAAAAATGTCCCCTCCAGCTACTAATTATTATGCTAACTTGCAAAGGTTTCCGTGCATTTTAAAATAATGGGGAAAGTATGGTGGAATGATACTTAAAAGAATGGCCTCCTTCCAGCCTCCAGTAACAAGTGTCGTGAAATCCAAGTGACCTAGGCCTCAGCATAGTTTTCTCCGTGGCAGCCATCTTGTGTTTAAGGAGGCACAGACGATCCTTATCACAATTATGGTGATATGTGCTGCAGAAACTGGCAAATAATTCTACACGTAGTGTTTATCTCAAAAGCTGTGCAGCATACATCTTGGTACAGGCCAGTTCATGGGCCCATGTATGGAGGGTTCTAAGGAACCATGGTGGATTCCCAGCTGATGAATCAAAGGATTTTTAATGGAACCAGCTGAAAAGTGCGGATACTGTTTCAGTCTAACTGAAACAGGATCCGCACATTTCACCTGCCACAAATATATCCACTTCCCTGTCTGGGCATAATAAACACAAACAACCAGACTGACAGAGGGACTGTCCCCCAAACCACCCCGATCCCACCCAAAAACATCCCCTCCGTTGACTCATCCTTATGCTAACTGCCGAAAGTTGCTCACCTTTTAATATAAGGGAGAAAGGATGGTGCAATGATAATTAAAAGACTGGATTCTTGTCAGACTCCCGTACCAAGTATTGGCAACACCAAGCGAGAGAACCCTCAGTATAGGTTTGTCCATGGAAGCCATCTAGGGTTTAAGGAAGCACAAATGAACCTTATCAAAATTATGGTAAAAGTGCTGGAAAAGCTGGCAAATAATTTCCATGGTAGTGGTTATTTCAAATGCTCTGTGGCATACTTCTTTGAACTAGCCTGTTAAGTGGGCCCACACATAGTGGGGTGTAGAGAACTATGGTGGATTCCCAGCTGATGAAGCAAAGGATTCTTAAAGGAACAGGATGAAAAGTGCCGATCCTGTATCAGTCTAAGACTGAAACAGGATCCACACTTTTCACTTGCCACACACATGTCCACTTCTCCTCTCCGGGGATAATAAAAACAAACCACTGGACTGACAGAGGGCATGGCTCTGCCTCTCCCACTCCACACAAAAACGTTTCCTCCAGCGACTCATCCTTAAGCTAAATGGCAATAGGTGCTCTGCCTTTTAAAATAGTTGTGAAAGGAAGGTGGAATGATACTTAAAGGAATGGCTTCTTGCCACGGACCAGTACCAATTATCGGCAACTCCAAGGGAGATTGGCCTAACCGTAGTTTTTTCTGTGGAAGCCAGCTTGGGTTTCAGGATGCACTGCCTAACCTTTTCACAATCATTGTGAAAGTTGCTGCAAAAACTGGCAAATAATACTCAATGTAGTGGTTATTTCCAAAGCTCTGCGGCATACTTCTTGGAACTAGCCAGTTACCTGGGCCCACGCTCAGGGAGGTCTAGAGAACCATGGTGGATTCCCAACTGATGAATTAAAGGATTCCAAAAGGAACAGGCTCAAAAGCGGAGATACTGTTTGAGACTGAAACAGGATCCAAAGTTTTCACCTGCCACATACATGCCCGCTTCTCCTCTCTGGGAATAATAAAAACAAACCACCAGACTGACAGAGGGCCTGCCCTCCCACACACACCCAACCCCACACAAAAAGCCGCTCCAGTGACTCATCTTTATGCTAACTGGCTAAAGGTGCACTGCCTTTTAAAATAATGGAGAAAAGACGGTGGAATTGTACTTAAAAAAAATGGCTTCTTGCCAGGCTCCAGTAAAATGTATCGGTACACCAAGGGAGCTAGGCCTCAGCATAGTTTTGTCCGTGGCAGCCTGCTTGGGTTTAAGGAGGCACAGATGAACCTTATCACAATTATGGTCAAAGGTGCTGCAAAAACTGGCAAACAATTCTCAACGTAGTGGTTATTTCAAAAGCTCTACGGCATATATCTTGGAACTAGCCAGTTACCTGGGCCCACACATAGAGGGGTCTCGACAGCCATGGTGGATTCCCAGCTGATGAATCAAAGGATTCGTAAAGGAACTGGCTGAAAAGTGCGGATCCTGTTTCAGTCTAAGACTGAAACAGGATCCGTACTTTTCACCTGCCACACACATGCCCACCTCTCCTCTTTGGGCATAATAAAGACAAACCACCAGACAGACAGAGAGCCTTCCCCTCAACGCACCACCCGACCCCACTCAAAAACGTCCCCTCCAGCAACTCATTCTTATGATAACTGGAAAAAGGTGTTCTGCCTTTTAAAATGATGGAGAAAGGATGGTGGAATGACTCTTAATAGCATGGCTTCTTGCCAGGCTCCAGTACCAACTATCGGCAACACCAAGTGAACTAGGCCTCAGCATAGTTTTGTCCGCCCCAGCCATCTTGGGTTGAAGGAGGCACGGACGAACCTTATCACAATTATGGTGAAAGGTGGTGCAAAAACTAGCAAATAATTCTCAACGTAGTGGTTATTTCAAAAGCTCTGTGGCATACTTCTTGGAACTAGCCAGTTACCTGGGCCCACGCATAGAGGTCTTTAAAGAACCATGGTGTATTCCCAGCTGATGAATCAAACGATTCTTTTTTGTTTGTTTGTTTGTTTGTTAGCTCATTATGGGGGTACAAAAGATCAGGCTATATACATTCCCCATGCCTCCCCTTTCCCCCGATTCTGAGCTTCAATTTTGTCCATTCCCTAGTCAGTGCACATCACATTCATCATGTAGGTGTGCACCCCTCCTCTCCCCCACCCCATCCCCCCCAGTTAGAACTTGAAGGGTGTCCATTCCCCAGGCAGTGCACATCACATTCATCAAGTAGGTATACACCCATCCCTTCCACCCGGCCCCAACCTCTGTCCGATACCCAATTGGTGTTGTTCCCAAATGTGCACTCAGGGAAACCAATTTGCTGGTGAGTACATGTGGTGCTTATTTTTCCATTCTTGGGATACTTCACTTAATAGAATGGGATCCAGCTCTCTCCAGGAGAACCAAAGAGATGCCATATCGCCATTATTTCTAATAGCTGAGTAATATTCCATGGTATACATATACCACATTTTGCTAATCCATTCATGAATTGATGGGCATTTGGGTTGTTTCCACATCTTTGTGATTGTGAATTGTGCTGCTATAATCATTCAGGTGCAGGTGTCTTTTTTATAGAATGACTTTTGTTCTTCTGGGTAGATGTCCAATAATGGAATTGCTGGATCGAATGGTAGGTCTACTTGAATCTGTTTAAGGTATCTCCACATTGCTTTCCACAGGGGCTGCACTAGTTTACAGTCCCACCAGCAGTGTATGAATGTACCTATCTCCCCACACCCACACCAACATGTATAGTTTTGGGACTTTTTGATAAAGGCCATTCCCACTGGAGTTAAGTGATATCTCATTGTGGTTTTGATTTGCATTTCCCTGATGATTAGAGATGTTGAACACTTTTTCATATGTTTGTTAGCCACTTTTATATCTTCTTTTGAAAAATTTCTATTTATGTCCTTTGCCCACTTTTTGATAGGGTTGTTTGATTTTTTCTTACTGATTTTCCTGAGTTCTAAATAGATTCTTGTTATCAGTCCTTTATCTGATGTGTAGTATGCGAAAATTTTTTCCCATTCTGTAGGTTGTCCATTTACTCTCGTGACTGTTTCTTTGGCTGTGCAGAAGCTTTTTAATTTGATCAGGTCCCATTTATTTATTTTTGTTGTTGCTGTGATTGCTTTAGGGGTCTTCTTCATAAATTCTTTGCCTAGGCCAATGTCTGTAAGAGTCTTTCCTACATTTTCTTCTAGAATTCTAATAGTTTCTGACCTTAGGTTTAAGTCTGTTAACCACTGTGATTTGATTTTTGTGAGGGGTGAGAGTTATGTGTCCTGTTTTAGTCTTCTACATGTGGATATCCAGTTTTCCCAGCACCATTTATTAAATAAGGAATCTTTTCCCCAGAGTATGTTTTTGTCTGCTTTGTCAAAGATTAGATGGCTATATGAGGATGGTTTTATATTGGGATTTTCTGTTCTGTTCCACTGGTCTGTGTCCCTGCACTTGTGCCAGTACCAGGCTGTTTTAAGAACCACAGCCTTGTAGTATAGTTTGAAGTCTGGCAAATTAATACTTCCCATTTTGTTTTTGTTGTTTAAGATTGCTTTTGCTAAACGGGGTCTTCCCTGGTTCCATACAAAGCGTAAAATTATTTTTCCTATGTCTGTGAAAAAAGATGTTGGTAATTTAATAAGGATTGCATTGAATCTGTAGATAACTTTGGGCAGTATAGACATTTTAACAATGTTGATTCTACCGATCCATGAGCATGGTATGGTTTTCCACCTATTTACATGTTCTGCAATTTCCTTCCTCAGTGTTTCATAGTTCTCCCTATAGAGGTCCTTTACCTCCTTAGTTAAATAAATTCCTAGGTATTTTATTTTCTTTGTTGCTATTTTGAAGGGTATTGAGTCCTTAATTTGGTTTTCCATTTGACTGTTATTGGCATATATGAATGCCTCTGATTTGTGTGTATTGATTTTGTATCCTGAGACTTTACTGAATTCATTGATCAATTCCAGGAGTCTCTTGGTTGAAACCTTGGGGTTTTCTAGATATAACATCATATCATCAGCAAAGAGTGAGAGTTTGATCTCTTCTGTCCCTATTTCAACTCCCTTGATTCTGCTCTCTTGCCTGATAGCTCTTGCAAGGACTTCCAATACTATGTAGAAAAGTAATGGGGACAGTGGTAAGCCTTGTCTGGTTCCAGTTTGAAGTGGGAATGCTTTCAGTTTTTCCCCATTCAGTATGATGTTGGCTGAGGGTTTGTCGTATATGGCTTGTATCATTTTTATATAGGCCCCATCTATGCCTATTTTGTTAAGTGTTCTTATCATAAAAGGGTGTTGAATTTTGTCAAATGCTTTCTCTGCATCTATTGAGAGGATCATCTGATCTTTATTTTTGCTTCTATTTATGTGATGAATTACATTCCCATATGTCAAACCATCCCTGCATCTCTGGGATGAAGCCCACTTGGTCGTGATGGATTATTTTTTTGATAAGCACTTGGATTCGATTTGTTAGAATTTTATTGAGAATTTTTGCATCTATATTCATAAGAGAAATTGGTCTATAGTTCTCTGTTTTAGTTGCATCCTTTCCTGGATTTGGTATCAGGATTATGTTGGCTTGGTAAAAAGTGTTGGGGAGAATCCCATCCTTCTCTATATTGGAGAATAGTTTATGTACGATGGGCACCAGTTCTTCTTTGTAGGTATGGTAGAATTCAGGTGTGAACCCATCTGGTCCAGGGCTTTTCTTTTTGGGAAGGCTTTTTATTGCTGTTTCAATTTCAGATCTAGATATCGGTCTATTCAGGAATTCTATTTCTTCCTGGTTGAGCCTGGGAAGGCTGTGTGTTTATAAGAATTTGTCCATTTCCTCCAGGTTTTCTAATTTGTGTGCATAAAGATTTTTGTAGAATTCATAGATGATATCATGTATCTCTGTGGCATCAGTCGTGATTACTCCTTTCGTGTTCCTGATCGAGGTTATAAGAGATTTTTCTTTTCTGCTCTTGGTTAGTTTAGCCAGAAGTGTGTCAATTTTGTTTATTTTTTCAAAGAACCAACTTTTGGTTTTATTAATCTCCGTTATGGTTTGGTTTAATCTCCCTTATGCTCCCTTATGGTCCTTTTCATTTAGTTCTGATTTAATCTTAATAATTTCCTTCTGCTGGGTTTGGGTTTGGTCTCTTCTTTCTTCTCCAGCTCTTTGAGTCTATTCATTAGATTGTCTATTTGTAAGTTTTCTGTCTTTTTGGTATAGGCATTTATGGAAATAAATTTTCCTCTCAGGACTGCTTTAGCTGTGTCCCACAGATTTTGATAAGTTGTATCTCCTTTGTCGTTTAATTCAAAGAATCTTTTGATTTCTGACTTGATTTCTTCATTTATAAAATGATTGTTCAGGAGAAGGTTATTTAGCTTCCATGACTTTGAGTAGAAATGAGGATTTCTTTTAGGGTTCATTGTTACTTTTATTCCACTGTGATCCGAGAAGCTGCATGGTATTATTTCTATATTTTTAAATTTTTTTAAGACATTCTTTATGTCCTAAGATATGGTCAATCTTGGAGAATGTCCCATGAGCTGATGAGAAGAACTTATATTCAGTGGTATTTGGGTAGAATGTCCTGTAGATGTCAGTCAGGCCCATTTGTTCTAGCATTCTATTTACGTCCAATATTTCTTTGTTTATTTTTTGTTTGGAGGATCTGTCTTGAACTGTCAGTGGCATGTTAAAATCTCTGGCTACTAAAGTGTTGTTATCTATCATTTGGTTCAGATCAAGTAGGGTTTGCTTTATGAATCTGGGTGCACCTAGATCGGGTGCATATATGTTAAGTATAGTTATGTCTTCTTGTTGAATTGTACCCTTCACCAGTATATAGTAACCATCTTTGTCTTTCTTTACTTTTGTTGATTTAAAAACTACGTTATCGGAGATTAGAACTGCCACGCCAGCTTTCTTTTGGGTTCCATTTGCTTGGAATATTGATTTCCACCCTTTTATTTTCAGTCTAAATGCATCCTTGCAGGTTAGATGAGTTTCCTGAAGACAGCAGATACTTGGCTTATATCTTTTTTATCCATTGGGCCAGTCCATGTCTCTTGAGTGGGGAATTCAATCCATTCACATTTAATGAGAGAACTGATAAGCGAGACAGATTGCTGTTCCTCATGTTGGGTTGAATTTCATTGATCTGTTTTCTCTCTTGAGCCATTATGATAACTGTGTTTTCATATTTATCTCTTGATTAGTGTTACATTCGAGGGTCCTTCTTGTGCTGGACCACGTGTAACTCTGTTTTGAATACTTCTTGGAAAGCTGCTCTTGTCTTGGTGAATTCTCTGAGTTTTTGTTTATCTGAGAATGTCTTAATTTCACCTTCATATATAAAACTGAGCTTATCTGGGTACAGGATTCTAGGCTGGGCATTATTCTGTTTCAGAAGAGTGAGAATGGGGCTCCAATCTCTTCTTGCTTGTAAGGTTTCAGTTGAGAAATCTGGCGTGATTCGGATGGGCTTTCCTTTGTATGTTACTTGTTTCTTTCTCCTTACAGATTGAAGAAGGGCCTCGTTAGTGGATATTTTGGTCAGTCTGATAACTACATGACGTGGTGTCTTCCTATTTGGTATGAATCTCTCAGAGGTTCTTTGAGCTTCTTGAACCTGTGTATCTAGAGATTTGGCAAGGCCTGGGAAATTTTCCTCAATTATATCTTCAGATACTTTATTCAACCCTTGCTTATTGTCTTCTTCACCCTCAGGAATGCCGATAACTCTCACGTTAGGCTTCTTCACATAATCCCACATTTCTTGTAGACTATGATTATTTCTCATGTTTCTTTGTTTTAACTCTGTGACTGCCTTATTTAATTGGAAAGTGTTATCTTCGATCTCTGAGATTCTTTCTTCTGTTTGATCTACCCTGCTCTTGAGACTTTCCACTGTGTTTTGTAGCTCCTTGAATAAATTTTTCATTTCCAGGAGTTCAGTTTGATTTTTCTTCAGTATTTCAATTTCTTTGGTGAATTTTTCTTCCAAGTCCTGGATCTTTTTTGTGGTTTCTTTGTGTTGATTATCCATTTTTTCTTGGATAATGTTCAGCGTATTTATGATCCATGTTTGAAATTCTTCCTGTGACATGTTGCTATTTGGAATCTGCTTTGTGTTAATTGGTGGAGAACTAGTAATCCTCTTTGAGGGCATGGTTTCAGCTTGATTCTTTATACTCCTAGAGTTCCTTCGCTGAGCCCTTCCCATCTGAATGAATCCTTAAGATCCCTTCTTTCAGCTTTAGTCTGGATAGGGGCACACTGTGAGTGCCAGGTAAGCTGCCTCCTCTGTCACTAGGGGGAGCCCTTCACATATTGTTCAGGATTTTGCTAGCTCCGCTGGGGGGGCTGCCCCTCTTCCTCTCCCGAGGTGGCTTCTGTCTCTCTCTGTGAGAAAGACAGTGGATAGGGAGAGTGGAGCGGTGCCCTCATTCGCCCAACGCCCCAGCCACTGCAGTTCCCGCGGGCGATGGTCTGCCCCACCCCAATGTCTGCAAGGTCCACGCTCTACTCTCTCGTGACTGGGGAACCACTCAGTGTTCACACAAAGGTGGAGCTCCTAGTCAGGGTCCGTGGACTAGGGAAGGGAGCCGCCCAGGGAGCCGCCCGGTACCCAATCGCTCCTCAGCGTTTAGGCTGTGGACCCCGACAATGGCGGCCGCCCGTCTGCAGATCACTGTCACTGGGGTTGAATGCTCAGGGACCGGCAGAGGCCAGAGGAGCCGGGGACCGGGAGAATCCAGCTGCCCACCTATACGAGGCAGTTTGGCATCTGCTAGAGCCGGGACCAAAGCAGCCCCACCGCCCGCGTATAGGAGACAGTTGCTAGGTGCGTCAGCTGCGCACAGCACTCCAGGGTCCAAAATGCCTCCTGCCAATGTCTCCTCTCTGCAGAGCCCCACATCTCCCGTGGCGATTCTGCACCGACTTCAGGCAGATCCTCAATTGAGTGGGTGTGGAGGTCAGAGGGGGAACAAGATGCTTTCCTGTGGGGCTGAACCCACCCCACTCTCTGGTGAGGTGGGTACAGCTGTCCCGTGCTCCCTTCTCTATTGGCCATCCCGCACTCTCCAGATTTTGGTGATTTATTTCCCTAATCACCTCAGTCTTTTCTTGCTCTCTCTCTCTGTCCCACGCTGATTCTCCATGGATTCACACCACCGTTCTTGTGGGGAAGTGAACCTCTAGGGTTGTGGGCAGTGGGAGACCCATGCCTTCCACTCCAGGAGCACGAATCCAGGAGGTCACCACCATTCCACCATCATTGAGAATGAATCAAAGGAGTCTTAAAGGAACGGGCTGAAAAGTGCGGATCCTGTTTCAGTCTAAGTCTGAAACAGGATCCGCACTTTTCACCTGCCACACACATGCCCACTTCTCCTCTCTGGGCATAATAAAAACAAACCACTGGACTGACAGAGGGCTTGCCCCCCCACACACACCACACGACCCCACACAAAAACGTCCCCTCCAGTGACTCATTCTTATGCTAACTGGCAAACGGTGCTATGCCTTTTAAAATAATGGAAAAAGGATGGTGGAATGATACTTGAAAGACTGGTTTTATTCCACGCTCCCGTACCAAGTATCGGCAACACCAAGTGAGCTAGGCCTCAGCATAGTTTTTTCCCTGGCAGCCATCTTGGGATTAAGGAGGCAGAGAAGTACCTTGTCACAATTATGGTGAAAGGTGCTGCAAAAACTGGCAAATAATTCTCCACGTAGTGGTTATTTCAAAAGCTCTATGGCATACTTCTTGGAACCAGCTAGTTACCTGGGGCCACGCATAGAGGGTTATAGAGAACCATGGTGGATTCACGGAAGAAGAGTCAAATGATTCTTAAAGGAACGGGCAGAAAATGTGGATCCTGTTTCAGTCTAAGACTAAAACAGGATCCGCACTTTTCACCTGCTGCACACATGCCAACTTCTCCTCTCTGAGGATTAAAAAAAAAAAACACTGGACTGGCAGAGCGCCTGCCCCCTCACACACCACCTGACCCCACACAACAACGTGCCCTCCAGCAACTCATTTGCTAACTGGCAAAAGGTGCTCTGCCTTTTAAAACAATGGAAAAAGGTTGGTGGAATGATACTTAAAAGACTGGCTTCTTGCCAGGCTCCAGTACCAAGTATAGGCAATACCAAGTGAGGTAGGCCTCAGCATGGTTTTGTCCATGGCAGC